>NW_006408566.1:999240-1012355 GCF_000296735.1 Chrysochloris asiatica | reverse complement strand
GCCTCTTCTGAATCCAGCTTGAACCTCTGGAAGTTCTCTGTCAATGTATGATTGTAGCCGTTTCTGAATTACCTTTAGCAAAACTTTACTCGCTTGAGATATCAAAGAGATTGTCTGATGATTTCCGCATTCCGTTGGGTCACCTCTCTTTGGAATAGGCATAAACATTGATCTTTTCCAATCAGTCAGCCAGACAGTGTCTTCCAAATTTCTTGGCAGAGATGAGTGAGTGCCTCCTGTGCCACCTCACTTTCCTGAAAAGTTAGGGAACTTGAACACCAGGCTAGGGAACTTGAATTGCTGACCTTGTCATTAGCAGCTCTGTGCAAGCCACTACGCTGCCAGGACTCCATGGAAATGTAAAAGATAATTGCTAATAAACTCTAAATATTTGTTCTCAAACTTTAGAATAAAATGCTATTGTTGTGTACCATCAAGTCAGTTCTGACTCATAGGGTTTCCAAGAGAGGATGGTGAGTTTGAACTGCTACCTTTCAAAGTCAGCAGTCCAGTCCTTATTCTACAGTGCCAGCGCTCATAAATTACTATAGGGCATTCCTGGTGTGGCACTGTAGGATAAGCATTGGACTACTAAATGCAAGATCAGTGGTTAACACCTACTAGCCACTCCTCTGAAACCCTGTACAAGGTTGCTATGAGTCGGAACCGACTCCACGGCACATAACCACCACCACCCAGGGTTGTAAGGAACTCTGGTAGCGTAGTGGTTATGAATCGGGCTGTGAACCACAAGGTCAGAAGTTTGAAACTACCAGCTGTCCCGTGGGAGAAAGATAAGGCTCTCTGCTCCTGTAAAGATTTACAGCCTCGGAAACCCTGTACAGGGTCACTATGAGTCAGAACTGACTCCACGGCACTTAACCACAACAACAGCATATTACCTCTAAATTTATTAACTCCAGAGGCCAAAATAGTTTGCAACAGAACTTAAATTCCTCTTCTTTGCACCTCTAGAAAAATATGGTATTGTATTCATAGAGATTGGTAATACATCAAACAAAAGTATTTATATAATTAATATCAAGATGGAAAAGAGGTTTAGGCATGCATAAAGAAAGCATTTATTTGATACTTTTATCCAGAGAAAAACAATACCAGATGCATACATGGCAATGGCAAGTTTGAAAATGTACAAGAACATCTTTCAGTTTTGCTCAGCCTCATGACATTGAGTGATTCCTAAGCAGACGATTCAAAAGACAGACTTTTGACTTATGAAAAAGGTACATATCATATGTCTACTTTCTGTCATTTATTCCACAGAGATATAAAAATCAAGAATACCAAATACATTTGTCTAGGACTCCATGTGGCATGTGATTTATATTTACTACAGAAATACAAAGCTATGTAGCGTACATATCCTACAAGAAAATTTATTTATTTTATATCTTCCTAACTTTATTTTTACAAGTAATATAATTTAAATATTTATCCTATCCTTAATTCTACTTCAAGTGGTTTTGGTATATATAATAATTTGGAGAATCCATGTTTTATGTGAAAGTAGTAACTTTCAGAAGCAAGAAAGAACAGTCATATATTTTCTGTGGACTGCTCTTTGGAATAAATTTAGAAAGGGAACTAAACAGACTTAAATCTATAAATAAACCTGAATTTTTAGAAGTAAACTTCAAGCATAAATTGTTTTACAACATACTGATTACTTCAGCTGCATCTGGTTGTTGTTGTTGTTGTTGTTAAGTGCTGTTCAGTTGATTCTGACCCATAACGACCCTTTATAGGTTTTCCAAGGAGCAGCTGGTGAGTTTGAACCATTGACCTTGCAGTTCAAGCGACTTTGTAGTCTGACACTTTAGCCCACAGCACCATGCTGCATCTTAGTCACATTGAAATTTGAGGTTCAGAATGCCACCTAGTTGTTTGAGGAAATTAAGTGAGAGGAGGTATCTTACATATACCATAAAACCTGTGAAAAATTGAGCCTGTATAAGGTGGAAACCTGACAAAGAAGGAAAACTCAAATCTTTTTCATAAGTAGCAAATAGAAAAGTGATGACTGTACCTTTTCAAAGACAGAATACTTGCAAGACAAGGAGAAACAACACAAGTTTCACTGTGTATGTGGTATTTTAATGTATTTTTGCCTACTCTGTTCTTTGTCTCATGTTGGCAAAAAAATTCTAAATCTATTCAAAAACACCGATAACAATGTCTTCATATTAATTATTGTTGCTGTTGTGTGATGCCATCGAGTCAGTTCCAACTCAGCGACCCTGTATAGTATTTCTGAGACTATAAATCTTTACGGGAGCAGAAAGACTCATCTTTCTCCTGTGGAGGGACTAATGGGTTTGAACTTCTGACCTTGTGGTTATTAGTCCAGTGCATATCCTACAGCACCACCAGTGCTTCATATTGATAGTATTATATTTTACATATACTATAAGGAACTCTAGTAGCATAGTGGTTACGAATCGGGTTGCTATCCTCAAGGTCAGAAGTTGGAAACTACCAGCTGTTTCACGGCATAAAGATGAAACTTTCTACTCCCATGAAGGTTTACAGCCTCGGAAACCCTGTACAGGGTGGCTATGAGTCGGAACTGATTCCACGGCACCAAACTTTATAGGAGCAGAAAGTCTCATCTTTCTCCCGTGATGAGACTGACAGATTTAAACAACTGAACTCGCAGTTAACAATCCATTTGTAATCCACTACATTACCAAGACTCCTTCGGCTCATCAATAAGAAAGAGTAAATACAGAGTCAAATAGATCTTTGGGAAGGCTGTGAAATATCTACTAACAAAGTTACTGCACATGCATACCAGGCCCATCATAGTACCCCCACTTTACTCCTTGAAACTTTTATAACCAACTAGAATTCTTGTAAATATTATAGAGCCAAACTAACAGAACTGAAACAAAACAGAAATAAAAATAAAAAAGGAGTACCTGCTAGATCTCTGCCTATAGATATATTGTTTAACTTTTTTACCCAAATAACATTTGAAGATATTGTTGTTAAGTGTTGTTGAGTCGGTTCCTACTCTTAGCGACACTGTATAGGGTTTCCGAGGAACAGCTGGTGGGTTTGAACTGTCAGTCTTGCAGTTTGCAGTCTAGTGCTGATCCTACAATGCCACACCAGGACTCCATATGAAGATAAATATAGGTATAGATCTATCTTCAATATCTGTAACATCCGCTTTGTTCCCATTCCACTCCCAAACTGATTTGATACACTGGGAAGCAGGGGTGAGATAGAGGCATTTAGCCCCTAACCTGGCTGTCAATGAATCACCAATAAGTAAAATATAGAATCTACATATCTCTTCCTGGTAAGAAGATACTGTCAGATTTTAATTTGTGTAGTCTGTGTTTGTTCAATTACCAATGAAGCAGAGCCTGAGAAGGAGATTTTTGTGCTTGTGGCTTATTGTACTCTCAGGTGAAATCTGTAAGGGCATGAAATCTGGAAAGAAATGTAGTGGAAATGTGATCACATAGGATACTTTAGAACCTGAATGGCACCACAGAGTTGTCCCATTTCAAGTAGAGAAAGAGTCTTTTGTACCTGGCATGAGTCCATCATTGGCTGGACACCCCCAAGAGAAGTGTGTAACCTTCCAAACATTTCCCAGTGATGAGGCTCCAGACTAACAGTAATTTTCAAAAGAAGGGTCCAGATGTAAGCTGTCAACAGCACCTGCAAGAATGGTACACCAGTATGATAAAAGGGAATCTAGGCAGGATACCAGGGGAACCCTTATGGTGTCATGGACTGCTGACCACATAGGGCTGCTAACCACAAGGTCAGCACTTTGAATCCACCAGGTGCTCCATGGGAAAAAGATGAGGCTTTCTGTACCTTTAAAGATTTGCAACGTCAGAAACCCTATATAGGATTGCCATGAGTTGGAACCGACTTGAAGGCACACAGCTAGGGAGGACACCAAGAGTCTCTGTTACACTTTTATGAAAAGAATGGAGTTTTTTCATCTTTCAAACTATAAGTACTTTAGTACCAGAAATTCTGATATGCCTCCCCCTAAGAGAATTAAAGCCTTAAGTGTATTACACAGTGATAGTTTAGAGGGATTACAAAAGCAACTGATACTTCAGTGTGGAACCTGAGATTGACTATGCCAAATTTTTTTCAGTAACATCCATTAAAATAATAATTGAACCAAATCTGCATAATTTTTTAGCTAAACAAAATTGGTTGAAAAACTATCGATCAGGTAATAAAAATGTTAGACAAAAATAGATTTGTGTTGAGCTGCAGTTCAAACGACTTTGCAGTCTGACACATTAGCCCACAGTGCCACATCAGGACTCCAAGAAAGGCTCTACATGTTTAATTTTGTGGGCCTTGCACAAACCAGCTGAGGTGACTTCGTTTCTTTGATGATTATATCTCTAGACTAGACAGTGAGATTGGTCAATGAGACAGATATTTTAGAAGCAATTGTGCTTAGAAACTTTCTGCTGTGTATGAACTGAATCCCATTTATTCATCATTCACATGGCAGTCTTAATGCTTTTACTACGGGTAACATAATCAATATCCTATGAAAGTTTGAACATGATGTGTATAATTTCAAAATCATTTTTCTTTAATCTACATCTTTTAAAACATTACACACATAATACATGAAAACATTCTCACTATAAAATTCAAAGAATATAGAAATAGAGATTTTAAAGTTTTTTTAATAATCCTTTTGCATTGCACCCCATATTGTCAATAGATCTTGGCCTACGATTCACTTTATCAGTCAAGGCACCAAGAATTCATAACTAAATGTCTTCTGGGCATTTTCCACTGGCCTTTGTGACCACTTGATTTCACTTTACCTTTAAGAAATATTTCTAGCATGGTCTGATGATTCAACACTGTGTTAGCCATTAAATATAGTCATACTAAGTCTAAAAGAATTGTCTGGCTTAACTGTATATAGCTTACAACAAAAAGATACTTCACTTCAAAAAGTTTAGTTCAGCCTAAGTAGCAAAAAAGATTTGACCAAATTCCTCAGTTTCAATTCATTATTTTAATATAGTGTAGTTAGTGCCAAAAAGTACACAACTGAGGGAGCTTTAAGGGACCCTCAGGGATGATAATCAGAAACCTGATTATCATTGCTATTTTAAGAATAGCAAAGTAAATTATTATATATGCTTGAGTGTTTAAAAAAAACAAAAAAGAGCTAAAATGAAGAGAAAGAAATACTGTTAACTGATGGTATGTGGAGGGGATTATAATCTCATTGTAATGAACAAAGTATATGATTGTGGAATGTAAAACTGATGATTATTACTGCTAAGGTTTCAGTTCATGCATGTACAAGTTTACACCAAAGAAACAAATCTCTGTGAAAAAACAAAGAATAGCAAGGAAGGCGAATCCACAGTCACCTACAGTGACCTATTCCCGCTCGCTTTTAATAGTTACTACTTTATGAAACTGAGAAAAGTCATTAGGGGCTCTGACAAAATCAGTAAACTGTACAAAACTCAACAATCCAAAAATTCACCATAAATTGAGGTCTCATATTTCATGCATGGTTTGAAGAATGAAAAAAATAAATGGAAAATATTTTTTTTCCCAAAGCAGTAAGAAATTTGAAAAAAAAAAACCACAACATTTTGTAATGGAGTATGGTATTTATGTTTAAAAGAAACTGTTAAATGGAAAAAATACCTTTTAAGCTTAAGAATTTCATCAAGAAATAAACTAAATACAAATGAACTTTCTCGTAAAACAGACAGATATCTCAAAGATAATTGTTACAGTTATTGAAATATTGGAGCAATGAATTTTCATAAATTATCATTGTAAAGTAACCAAAGCCAAAGATGATTTTAGCTCTTACATTCAAACTCCCCAAAACGGAATAGTAAAATAAATAAATAAATAAATAAATTCTAGTAGTCAATTTGTCATTTCTAACAGCAGTCCCAGAGAAAAGGGAATAAATGGCTTAGTTTTTTGGACACTTTTAGCAAATCAGAAGAGCATTATCTTGAAAACTAACATGTAAATCCATGGGAAGTACAAATGGTTAAGGGCTCAGTTGCAACCTAAAAGGGTTCAAATTCATGTAGAAAGAAGCACCTTAGAAGACAGATCTGGCAATGTGCTTCCTAAAGTCACAATTCTGAAAACCTATGGTGCAATTCTACTCTGCATACATGGAGTATCTATAAATCAGATTAGACTTAGTGGCAACTAGCAACAACAATATAAAGTATGTTGTTGTTGTTGTTAGGTGCCATCAAGTAGGTACTGACTCATAGCTACCCTGTGCACAACACAACAAAACACTGCCCTCTCCTGGGCTAACCTCACAATCATTGCTACATCTGAGCCAATTCATCTCATTGGGGGTATTCCCCTTTTTCTCTGACCCTCCACTTTATCAAACATGACATCCTTCTCCAAGGATTGGTCCCTCCTGATAGATAATAGGTCCAAAGTCTGGCCATTCTGGCTTCCAAGGAGCACTCTGGCTGAACTTTTTCCAACACAGATCTATTTGTTCTTTTCTCAGTTCATGGTACTTCAATATTCTCCTCCAACACTGTAACTTAAATGCATCAATTCTTCTCCAATCTTCCTTATTCGTTGTCCAGCTTTCGCATGCATATGAAGTTATTGAAAATACCATGGGTTGGGTCAGGCACGCCTTAGTCCTCAAACTGACATCTTTGCTCCTCAACACTTTAAAGAGGTCTTGTTGCCTCAGAAACATAGACTATACAAACCAAAAAATAAAAACGCACCGCCACTGAGTAGATTCCAATTCATAGTCCAAGACTGTAAATCTTTATGGGAGCAGAGCGCCTCATCTTTCTCCTGTGGGCTTGAACCGCCAACCTTAGCAGCCCAATGCCTAATCCACAGTAACACTAGGTTGTTAATGGGGAAAAAAAATGAAATTAAAAGATAATGGAATTTTTCCTCAATTATTTTGAAGCACATACACAAACACACTCGAACACAAAAGAAAGTAAACAAATATTGCTACTAAAGTTCCAGTTCACACAAGAATGAGTTTATTAAAACAAAAAATGTTTAAACATGCTTCTGATATCAGTGGATGGATGCAAACAAATTCTCTCATAATTATACTTGTTTTCATCTCATTAGGGTTCTTTTTAAGGTCCCATCAAAACATGGCTTTCTAGGGGTTCTACTGAGTCAGTAAAATTCAAGACAGAAAAAGTTATGGGACTGTTTTTTGGGATTTCAAAGGAATAATCTTCAAAGATCACAGGATGATTAAAGAAACTGACTCCACAGCACTTCACAGCAACACAGGACTCACATTCTATGTATGTTGTGGTTTAGTGCTACAGAGTTTGTTCCAAACCATAGCAACCTCGTATAGGGTTTCTGAGGATCTAAATCTTCATGAGAGAAGAAAGCCTCATTTTTTTCCCCAACGTTATATGTATGCGCGTCAGTTCTACAGTCTTCTTTATTCATTGTCCAACTTTCACATGCATGTTGTGTTGTTGTTAAGTGCTGTCAAGTCAGTTAAGACTCATAGCGACACTGTATAAGGCTTCTGAGGAAAGGCTGGTTGGTAGGTTTGAACCGAAGTCTTTGTGGTTCAGACAAACCTTGTGGTTGAATGCTTATCCTGTATATGAGGCCATTGAAAACACTATGGTTTGGGTCAGCTGCATCTTAGTCCTTAAACTGACATCTTTGCTCTTGAACAATTTAAAGAGGTCTTGTGCAGCAGATTTCCTTAATACAATACATCATTTGATTTCTTAACTGCCGCTTCCATGAGTGTTGATAGTAGATCCAGGTATAATGAAGACTTTAAGAAATTCAATCTTTTCTACATTTATCATGATGTTGTTTATTGGTGCTGTGGTGAGGATTTTTTTGTTTTCGTTACATTGCCGAGCAACCCATACTAAAGGCTGTGGTCTTTGATCTCCTTCATTAAGTTCTCTAAGTTCTCTTTGCTTCCAGCAAGTAAGGTTATATCATCTTCATATCGCAGATTGTTGCTGAGTCTTCCTCCAATCCTGGTGTCATGTTTTGCTTCATATAATCCAGTTTCTCAGATTATTCGCTCAACATAGAGATTAAATAAGCATGATGAAAGGATACAGCCTGGCGCATACCTTTCCTTATTCTGTTCAAAGGACTATTCTATGTACAGGTTCTACATGATCACAGTGAAGTGTTCTGGAATACTCATTCTTTGAAATATTGTCTGTAGTTCATCATGATCTACACAGTCAAAAACCTTTGCATAGTCAATAAAGCACAGGTAGTCATTTTTCTGGTAGACTCTTATTTCTGCCAAGTTCTGTCTGACAGCAACAATGATATCCATGGTTCCACAACCTCTTCTGAATCCAACTTCAAATTCTGGCAGTTCCCTGTCAATGTACTGTTGCAACCATTTTTTAAGTATCTTTACCAAACTGTTACTTGTATGTGATATTAATGATATTGTTTGATAATTTGCACAGACTGTTGTGTCACCCTTCTTTGGAATGGGCACCAATATGGATCTCCTCCAATCAGTTGACCAGGTAGTTGTTTACCAAATTCATAGATGAGTAAGTGTCTCAAGCGGTATCATTTTGTTGAAAGATTTCAATCTGTATTTCATCACTTCCTAAAGCCTTGTTTTTCAATAATACCTTCAGTGCAGCTCAGACTTCTTTCTTCAGGACCATTGGTTCTTAATCATATTCTACCTCTTGGAATGGTTGAACATAAACCATTTCTTTTTTTTAGAATGGCTCTTTGTATACAACCCATCTTCTTTTGATGCTTTCTACATCATTCAATATTTTGCCTATGTTGTTGTTAAGTGTCTTTGAGCCGGTTCTGACCCCTAGCAACACTGTATAGGGTTTTTAAGGAGCAGCTAGTGAGCTTGAAGTGCCGACCTTGCAGTATACCGCATTAACCCACAGTGCCACACCAGGCTCCATTTCGCCTATAGGATCTTTCAATATTGCAAATCAGGGCTTGAATTTTTAATTCAGTTCTTTTAGTTTGAGAAATGCTGACCGTGTTCTTTCATTTTGGTTTCCTAACTCCAGGTCTTTGCACATTTCACTATAATACTTGACTATGTCTTCCAGAACTTCCCTTTGAAATTTTCTGTTCAGTTTGTTTGTTTTTTTAATTTCCTCATTTCTTCCATTCATTTTAGCTTCTCTATGCTCAAGAGCCAGTTTCAGAGTTTCTTCTTTTATCCATTTTGGTGTTTTTCATTCTTGCCTGTCTTTTTAATGAATTTTTGCTTTCTTCTGATGCCATGTTCTTGATGTCATCCCACAACTCTTCTGGTCTTTGATCATTAGTGTCTAATGTATCAAATTGTTTGTGAGATGGTCTCTAAATTCACGTGGGTTACATTGAAGGTCACATTTTGACTCTTATGGACTTGCTTTAATTTTCCTCAGCTTCAACCTGAACTTCCATATGAGCAATTGATGGTCTTTTTCACAGTTGATCCCTGGCCTTGTTTTAGATGATGATATCAAGCTTCTCTACTGTGTCTTCCCAAAGATGTTGTCAATTTGATTCCGGTCTATTTCATCTAGCCAGGACCATGTGTATAGTTACCTTTTATATTGTTTTAGAAAGATGTTTACAATGAAAAACTCATTGGTCTTGCAACATTCTATCATGTGATCTCCAGCATAATTTCTATGATCAAAGCCATATTTTCCAACTACTGATCCTTCATCTTTGTTTGTAGCATTTTCATTCCAGTCACAAGTAACAACTATCAATAAATCTAGATTGTGTGTTTGATCATTTTCAGAATGAAGAATTTGGTACAATTCGTGCATATCATCATCATCACTGGCTCTAGTGGTTGGTGTGCAAATTTGAATAACAGTGGTATTAATTTGTCTTCCTGGTAGGCATATAAATATCATTCTGTCACAGACATTGTACTTCAAGATATATTGTGAAATGTTCTTTTTCAAGATGCATACAATACCATTTCTCTTCAATTTGTCATTCTTGTTAGAGTAAATCATATGATTATCTGATTCAAGATAGCCAGTACAAGTTCATTTTGGCTCACTAATGCATAGGACATCAAATTTTATGCACTTCGGTTCATTCTGACAACTTCCAGTTTTCCTAGATTCACACTTCATACATTTCATGTTCTGATTATTAACAGATATTTGTTGCTGTTGTTCCTCATTTTGAGCTGCGCCCCATCAGAAAATGAAGGTCCCAAAAGCTTTGCTCCATTCACATCATTCTGGTCCACTCTACTTTGAGTTGGCATTTTTTCCCCAGTTGTATTTTGAGTGTCTTCCAACCCGAGAGATTCATATTCTGGCACTATAGATGACAATGTTCTGCTGGTATTCATAAAGTGTTCAGTGGCTAACCATTCAGAAGTAGCCCGCCTCTCCTTCTTCCTAGTATGTCTTAATCTGGAAGTTCTACTAAAATCTGTCCACCATGGGTGATCCTCTGGTATTTAAAATACCAGTAGCATCGCTTCCAGCACACAGTAGCACACAAGTCAGAGCAGTTTGACAAAATGACAAGTAAGTGTCACTGTTTGTCACTCAACTGTTAAGTGAAAGTCTGGCTGTTTGATCCCACCCAATGGTTCCATGGGAGAAAGATTGCAGCCTAATTGCTGAAAATGATGTAACATGATCATCTTGAGCCTCTGTGAGCAGCTTTGGCAACAGAAGGAAACCTGGCAGAGCAGAGTCACACACAGGTGACTAGAAAAGAGACAGCAACCATATGCATAAAGCCCAGCCACAACCATACCCTGTAAGACTCCACCTACTGGTGAGAGCCAATACCAGCTCCTATACCACCTGATGAACAATAAACAGCAGCCAACATCACCCAAACCCATTCTAAACTGAAGTACATGAGTTGTAAATGAGAACGTGTATATGCTTTTATTCTCTAACTATACAGGAGACAGTTGGTGAGACCTAAAGAACATATCAACATACAATCATCAATTAAATACAAATATGATAACCCCATAATGCCCCAGAGACAACAAGACATTTTAGCCCACATGAAAAAACAGTAATGGCTCAAACAAATGACCAAGATGCAGAACCAGAAAAGGTTTCTGAGGAAGAGAAGGTAATGGAATTAACTGGAAAGAATGATATTTAGTTACCTTTCAAGAACTGACAGAAAAATAGAGGAAAGCAAGAGGAACAGTGAAAAAACTTTAGAAGAATTCAGGAAAACATTGCAAGAACAAACAGACAAAATAATGCAAATTTTGAAACCTACAATTAGAAATCCAGAAGATTCGTACTAAATTTTTAGAAATGAACAGTATATTGAAAAGGAAAAGGAATAGATTTGAAGCAACAGAAGTCCAAATTACTGAGCTATCAATACTCATGTGCTAGAAGACCAATCAGAAAAAGAATGCAAAAAATCCTAAGAAAGCCTAAGAGGTATGTAGGACACCATGAGGAGGAACAACTTATGGATCATCAGAGTTCCAGAACAGGAAAAGACAAAGCACAGAAAAAATTGTCAAAGGCTTGTTGGAAGAAAATGTCCCTAACATCATGAAAGATGAGAAGATAAGCATACAAGAAGCTGAATAAACCCCAAACAGGCTTCATCCCCAAAGAAAATCATCAAGACATCATAATCAAACTTTCATAAACCAAAGATAAGGAAAGAACCCTGAGAGCAGCTCAAGAAAAACAAAAAGTTACCTCCAAAGAGAACCAGTAAGACTACATTCTGGTTTCTCAGCAGAAACCAAGCAGGCAAGAAGGCAATGGAATGACATATACAAAACTCTCAAAGAAAAATATTGCCAACCAAGAATCATAAACACAGAAAAGCTGTCCTCAAATACAGCAGCAAAATCAGGATATTTCCGGATAAACAGAAATTAAAGGATTTTGTAATGATCAGACCAACTTTATAAAAAATGCTACAGAATATTCTTTGAACTGAGAACCAAAAACAGCAGACAACAGCCTGAGATTACCATAGATGACAACACCACCCAGAACTCAACCCAGATATAGAAGTATTTAATGTATAAACAAGCCTACATGACTGAAAATAGGGAACCAGAGATACCAATTTTATAATGAAATCAACTAAAAAGCAAAAAGAGGGAATAGTGTAGATACAGAACTTCATAATGGCAAGGAAGTTATGTAAAACAGACTGTTTGAAACAGGAAAAACAATAATAAATTACAAGGCAACCCAAAGAAAATTAATACACCTGCACATTAAGATAAACAAACAAGGAAACTTGAAAGATTTAGTAAGCACTAACCCAACAGAAATGAAAATGAAAAGAAGACCCACAAACAAGATGAACTCAGTGCAGAAAAGGTTGTGGAATAAAGAAACCAGCAGCACCAAAGAAAAACATACACACAATGACAGTAATCCATCAGACCTACAGAAAATTATACCAATAAATGGATTCAATAAACTAAAGAGACAGCAGAATGCAGAAGATAGCAAGATCCTTCAATATGCTATCTACAAGAGAAGCATCGAAAAGATGAAGATAGTCCATCAACAGTACAATGGTTAAACAAACTTTAATGGAATACACACATACACACAATGGAATACTATGAAACACTGAAGAGTAATGATGAATCTGCGAAATATCCCACAGCATAGATGAAATTGGCTAATCATAAAAGGACAAATACTGTATGAAACCAATGTTGTAATAAGTTAAGAAGAGGTTTTATTGATAAAAGAAACAATTTGTGATGGTTCTGTTCCCCTAAAGATTTATAGCTTCAGCAACCCTAAGTAGGAGCCGTGTCATATAACCACTCCATGGCTTATAACCACCACCACTACCAGTGGGGATAAGGGGAAGGGAAAATTATTCATAGTGACAGGGCAGGCAATGTAGAAGAGGGAGGTTAGCAGAGGTAAGATGAAGGTAGTGGGAGGTAGAAGGAGTAATGCAATAAAGTTAATAGAGGCAAATACTGTTAACTGTTGGTACATGGAGGATATAGCAATCAGTGTAATGAAGCAAAATATTTGTTTAATGAAAAATTGATAATCTGCTCTGTAAACTTTTACCCAATTCACAATAAAAGACAAATTAAAAAAAAAAAAAAA
>NW_006408566.1:995545-999140 GCF_000296735.1 Chrysochloris asiatica | reverse complement strand
ATCAGTGTAATGAAGCAAAATATTTGTTTAATGAAAAATTGATAATCTGCTCTGTAAACTTTTACCCAATTCATAATAAAAGACAAATTAAAAAAAAAAAAAAGATTAGTGTAGAAATTCCTATAGAACAGTTCTACTCTGTTGTGTTGTGTTGCGTCGCTATGCATCAGATTGACTCAAAAGTATCTAACAGCAACAATAAACAGAGTTTTATAATGACCTAAAAGAATGATGAAGTCTAAAGACCAAAGATTGTGTTATTTCTTCTGTTAAGATAATCTTCACTAACTTATTTATAGTCACCCAGTCTATTTTTATGGATTTCATTAGTCTTCTCGTTGTTCGAATATGTTATCAATGTATTTTTTACGAGTGAAGCTAAGTTTAAAGTTCCTTTAAATGTCTGCGAAACTTAAATTTGTGTGAAAATTTTAAAGGCTGCATTTGGACAATTGTAGAAATTTTATTTTTATCTTTGTATTGTTAGGCTCAAATTTTTCAAATTTCTATAACAATTCTCCTTTCTGTTCATCTTTTGTAGATTTTACATTTTGTTGTTTAGTGATTAAAAATCACTCATACATTGAAGCATTATATACAGTTGCCAGTGCCTCTCTGATATACTCTCTCTGGGTCTCTCCCCTTCCTTTCTAATTTTTATCCTTTCCTTTCTAATGGCTGAAGGATGAATCTTTTCTGTTAATGCATATAAATTCCTCAGTTACTAAGGTAGCAATTTATTCAAAGTCTGTTGTGTGGGTGTTTAATGTTGCTTCCAAGAACCATAATATAGCTTCATATGAACTTGCCCACTTTATGACAGGAAATTAATATTGCCATGATTTGGAGAGAAAAGGTTTTCTCATAAAAGCTATTAAGTCTACATAGTGTTTTCTATGTTCATGAATCAGTTTTTCTTCCAGGAACATTCTTTGTACTTTCAAAATTGTATAAGAGCCTAAATCACTCTATAATATGTTAACCAATGGGTTCTGAGTTGTAATTATCATTGTATGCAATTTTTATTGAGAGACAGGCTTTCTTGAAACAAATTTCTCAGCAGCAGCTAACACCAAGACATTTTAGAATCTTAAAGAAAAGTGTATTTCATAAATTGCCTTAAGATAAGTTCCATCTATTTTGGGTTGTACATTTACAGTAGCTGAAACTGTCACAGTCACTCACCTTCATCATTTAAAAGTCTGGTAAAGTTCCCTTCCTCTCTAAAGTTAGAATTCTAAACGTTTGCCTTGTCAATTAACTTGCTGAGCCTTTTAGGGTCTATATCCAGAAGTATAGTCAAGGGCAGATTTTATCACTGTGAGGCACCTCCCAAACTCACCCTTTGTCAAAATTATTTGTGAAAAGCAAAACTTTATATAAGCTCATTATGTTTACTTGGGAATGATGAAACTGTGACTACATAGATGTTAAAATTGGTGCTGAAACAGGAAATATACCTGTGTTAGCAGGGTGCCCAAGTGCACTACTCAGAATCAGTAATAATGGGCACCAACATCACTGAAAACCACAGATGAGTTTGGAGAGGCATCCCAGTTCACTCCCCATCCCCCTCCCTAAATAAGGATGCCCATATTCTTATCTCTTAGGAAATCAAAGGAAAGATGACAACTGTTAGGCTTTCAATGCACTCCACACTTAGAGGAAAAGAGTAATTTCCTGCTAGTAGATCTGGTGTCCTTGGAGACTCTGAAACTCTTAATGTAAGTTTTTCTGGTTAAAAAGGCCTTGCTTGATTTTCAGACTTCCAATAATTACAATAATATTTATTAAGTCTCTTCTGAGTGCCATTCACAGTTGTATAAGTATTTATATTGTATTTACTAACTCAATCTATTCACTTTGAAATATGTCCATTATTATGCCTTGTCGTTAAGTGCCATCTAGTCAGTTCCGACTCATAGCAACGCTGTATAGTTTCCAAGGAGCAGCTGGTGAGTTTGAACAGCTAACCTTGCAGTTCAAACTGACCTTGAGGTCCAGTGTTACTCCTCACTTATTGACTATCTTGTTTTCTGACATTTGACATTTACAACAATTGTAAAAATTTACTATCTGACTATTTTGCACATTAATGACGTACATCTGGCAGTAATGAACACTGAGATGCAATCTAAGAATAACACTGGGTGTGATGTGTTATGTGTCATCTTAGCTAGCCATGATTCTCAGTGGTTTGGAATTTATGTAGTAATTAAATTCAGCAATTACCTAATGATATAATTTGGAAGTCATGTACTGATGTAGTCATCCTCTGTTTGTGATCTGATATGGTCAAATTCCATTTTCACTTAATGCCAATTTCTTCATAATGACCTTTGAAACCTAACCATGTCAATAAATGAGGAGTGGAGGTACAACCATTTTAATTAGGAGGAAAAGTTAGGCACACAAAATTTTGTAACTTGCTTAAGGTTGCCAATTTATAGTGAACACAGACCGGCTAAGTCCAGAGTGTGTTCTTAACCATGTATCATACTGTGTGGTAGGCAGAAATATGTCCCCCAGTGATGGCCACAACCTAATCCTGAGAATCTGTTTATATGTTACTTTACATGGCAAAAGCAACTTTGTAAATGTGACTAAATTAGAGATCTTGAGATGGGGAGATTATCCTAGACTGCAGGTAGTCCCTGGTTTACAAATCAGATCCATCCCAACTGTGTTAAGAAATTGTCAGGGCTTCAAACCAGTTCTGCTCAGTTCAGTTATGGCTGAGGAAACATCACCAGAACAGACCTGATTTTTTAAAGTTACAGTGTACTGGAAAGATAGTAAGATTGGGAACAAGCCAGAATGGGGAACAATTACAGGTTGAAACCTTGCTAGAAACTTAATTTCCCTCTTACCAAAGAAGGACAAGGTCTACACTGTATAGCCAAGTCTCTTGCCCTCAGTTTTTGACACAGTCCGAAGCAGAAACTTAATATCCCTCTTACCAAACAAGGACCATGTACACATTGTATAAACAAGTCTCTCGCCCTCAGTTTTTGAGCACTGTCTGAAGCAGTACAGCCCCACTTAAAGATGATGGTGCCCTGTTCAAATAGAGTGGCCAACTGTGCTATATTGAATGTGTGTTGCTTGCCTACAGTCCTTCCACATAATAAGTTTAGATTTATGTGGTCTCTTTCACATGGCAATGTTTATTTATATATCTAAAAATATATATCTACAAATATTTTTCATAAATATATTTAAATATGTTTATGAAATATAAATATATATAAATATGAAAAATCAAGGCATTGCTGGAAGTTTTTTTGGAAACAATCCATCTCTCCAGATAATGAATGCCTCAGACCATTATCAAATATGGCATTCATTGCTGTTTTAACTAACATGGCAGTACACTGGTTGATAAGATATATAGATATGGTGGTGATAGTGGTGCACTGTAAAGTCAGAGCCAACTCATAGCAACCCTGTTTAGGGTTTCCAAGGCTGTAAATATTTACAGGAGCAGAAAACTTCATCTTTCTCCCACAGAACAGCTGGTAGATTCAAACTGCTGATGTTGCAGTTAGCAGCCCAACGCATAACCCACTATGCTACCAGGACACACTCTCTCTCT
>NW_006408566.1:951670-994924 GCF_000296735.1 Chrysochloris asiatica | reverse complement strand
ATATATACATATATATATATATACGTATATATATATATAATATGTATATGTATATATATATACGTATATATATATATATATATGTAGTTCCAACTCATAGTGACCCTGTATAGGGTTTCCAAGAGACTACTGGTGAGTTTGAACTGCTGATCTTGAGATTCAAACTGTCCTTGAGGTTGAGTGCTTATAAAGATGTATGTAAATATATATAAGAAAATTATACTAATGAGCAGTAGCAATTTCTTAAATAATGAGTTTTTTCGGTTAAGAGAAATAATAAAACTTAGAAAAGGCAATAAATGGCTTTAAAGGTTTACACTACCTCGCCAGGGAGTCATCAAGGCAAGCAATCAAGTCCCTCCAGGACAAACCCCTCTCCAAGACTGAAACTCAAAGGTAACACATGAGCAGGCATGTAAGCTTGCTAACAACCACATTGGTCTCCTGGTGAGTGGAAGGAGGAGAAAGGCAGGAGTGAAGATATGGGCTAAATTCGGCCATGTTCCATAGCCTCCCATCGACCTGGAAATCAGAGAGAGAAGAGGAAGGGCAGGTTGGTCTGAAATGTGGTGAGACCTGAGGACTCCTGAGTCCATGGACAAGGACATAGCTACAAGGGCTAGAACTGAGAGTGAAGTGCCCAGCTGATAAGAAGTAAGGGGAGAAGCACAAGAACACCCAAACTTGTAGCTAGTACTCATTCAACCCCTAGCTTCGATGGCTTGATGATCAGAACTCAAGTAGAAGAAGATTAAAAAAAAAAAAAAATCGATAAAGGAAACAAGTGTAAATTGCTATGATTTGATGAACTTGACCTATACTTATGGATGTAGTAGCTCAAAATACCAATTTGGAGGGAAGAAGTCTTCACATCAAAGAGCAATCCTTTCCCCTCTGTATACATGGTTGATAGGGATAGGCAACTTAGACATTGGCTAACTAAAATGGAGGGGGTGGGAGGAGCACTATAAAGGCATGAAGTGACTGGCATACAAGTTTTCAAGAGGGAGTTTAGTTTCATAGTGTGGGAGGGAAGGTAAATAGTTTTCATCTTATCTAGATAGATCTGGTGAAAAGCGATGAGGATAAAAGTTATGATTCAATAGTGAATAATTGTTATCGTGACTAATTTGTGACTGTCACAACTGTAAAAGTAGAGGTTTTTGTGACAAAAAGGGGGGAGTAGTTAATCTTACAGTCCAGGAACAAAGGACCCTAGGACCATCAAGAGAGAAGAGCACGAGTGGAATATGGGACCCAATCCAGAGAAGTAGCAACACCAGAAATGGAGACCGGAAAAAAAATGTTTTGTTTTGATGACAGTATTTTACAAGGCTTCCAACCACAGAAGGCCTATCTCCTGTGGAAAGGAAAAAAAATAGGAGCACACCTGGTACATCAAGACCTTTTTTTATTTTGCACAGAGTGACACTGACTTTCAGGTTGCACCAAGAACTGTAGTCGTGTTCCTGAACTAATAATATGGGGATAAGTCAAAAAAAATATATTGATACTAGAGTTCCAGTTCATACCTCAAGGGTTTATCTCAAACAAAATATGTTTTAACACGTTTCTGTGATCAGTGTGAATTTTCAACTGGCCAAAACCACTCCATCTCGTAAGAAGAAAGGTCTTTAGTGCTAACATGCAGCCCTGGTGTGGCACGGTAGGAAAAGTATTCAGCTGCTAAACACAAGGTCAGTGGTTCAAACTGCCAGCCGCTCCTCAAAATCCTTCTACAGGATTGACATGAGTCGGAACTGACTTGGTGGCATGTATCAATCTTCCTTTTAGTTAATCAGTAATTAAGCCCACCTTAAAGGCTACCTAAGAATAAAGAAGTCCCCACCCCATGCCCAAGCTACCTATAAATCTTCTTTCCCTTTCTCTTCAATAAGGCAGTCTTTGCAAGCAGTCCCTCTGTCTCCTGTCCATCTGATATATACATTAAACCTTGCTTGCTTCACCACAAAAAAAAAAAAAGTTTTTTTTAAGCAACGCACACCACCATAATAGACTTCAAAGCAAGTCTTCAGAACAGCAGTTGAATCCTGCAACTATAAGACAGATGAAATTAAACCTGCCACAGATACCACATTTGTATTCTTTCAGCAGTCAGGTTGTGGAGTGTGTATAGATCCCCTTTCAGTCTTACAGATATACATGATGGCTATAATTCAACTCCTATGTTCTTGATTCATACAAACACTATTAAAAGTGTTCCTGTACAATGAACTGGAGAAAAGCAATCAAAATAGAATGGATAACATAGACTTTGACTGCTGAGATAAAATAATGGTCAAAACAACGTCACCTTCATCAATCAGAGATGCAGTGGTTTATTAATTTGGGGTTACAGTGTCATTTTACCTATTGTACAGAGACCCCAATAAAAAATGAGAGTACTTCAAAGGGGGCTGGTTACATATATAATCTCCTAGATTAAGTATAACACCTGTGTGCCTGATGTAGAAAGGACTGGGGGATTTATATTTGCTGCCACAATAAGTTCTATTTCATGGGGTTTTCACTTGCCTGATGGAGTAATCATTGTATCTAAATTAACTATTCTTTTCAAATAACCAATTTTATTATTTCTTCTGAATTGGCCATTTGTACAAATTAATAGACCAAAGAAACTAGTTATTTAAGGATTACTATAAAGATTTGTATTTGTGCCCATTCCGAAGAGAGGTGACCCAATGGAATGCAGAAATCATCAGACAATCTCTTTGATATCCCATGCGAGTAAAATTTTGCTAAAAGTTAACACAGAAACAGCTACAAGCATACATTGACAGAGAACTTCCAGAGGTTCAAGCCAGATTCAGAAGAGGCCATGGAATGCGGGATATCATTGCTGATGTCTGATGGATCTTGGCTGAAAGCAGAGAATACCAGAAAGATGTTTACCTGTGCTTTATTGACTATGCAAAGGTTTTCGATTGTGTGGATCATGACAAACTATGGTCAACATTGCAAAGTATGAGTATTCCGGAACTCTTAATTGTGCTCATGAGGAATCTGTACCTGGACCGAGAAGCAGTTGTTTGAACAGAACATGGCAACACTGAATGGTTTAAAATTTAAAAAGGTGTGCAACAAGGTTGTATTCTTTCACCATACTTATTCAACCTGTATGCTGAGCAAATAATCCAAGAAGCTGGGTTCTATGAAGAAAAACATGGCATCAGGATTGGAGGAAGACTCATTAACAACCTGTGATATGCAGATGATACAACCTTGCTTCCTGAAAGTGAAGAGGATTTAAAACATTTGCTGATGAAGATCAAAGGGCACAGTCTTTGGTATGGATTACATCTCAATGTAAAAAAAAAAAAAAAAAATCCCCACCACTGGACCAATAAACAACATTCTTATCAACTGAGAAAGGTTGAAGTTGTCAAGTACTTCATTCTTCTTGGATCAACTATCAACACTCAAGGAAGCAGAAGTCAAGAAATCAAACAACATATTGCATTAGGCAAATGTACCACACAAGATCTTTTTAAAGTGTTGAAGAGCAAAGATGTCAGCTTGAGGACTAAGGTGCACCTGACCCAAGCCATGGTATTTTCAATAACCTCATATGTATGCAAAAGCTGGAGAGAGAATAAGGAAGACTGTAGAAGAATTGATGCTTTTGAGTTATGGTGTTGGAGGAGAATATTGAAAGTGCCATGGGCTGCCAAAAGAACCAATAGATCCATTTTGGAAGAAGTGCAACCATAGTGCTCCTTGGAGGCCAAGATGGCCAAACTTCGTCTCTCATATTTAGGACATATTGTCAGGAGGGACCAGTCACTGGAGCAGGATATCATGTTGGTCTGAGAAAAAGAGGAAGACCTACAACAATATGGATTGGCCAAGTGGCAGCATCAGTGGGCTCAAGCATGGTAACAGTACTGAGGTTGGCCCAGGATCGGGCAGTGTTTCATTCTGCTGTGCATAGGGGTTCCTATGGGTTGGCACCAATTTGATGGCACCTAACAACAACAACAACAACGGCACATGTGGCACTGTGGGTTAATGTGCCAGACTGCAAAGCCATTTGAACTACAAGGTCGGCAATTCAAGCTCACCAGCTACTCCTTGGAAACCCTATACAAGGTCGCTATGGGTCAGAACTGACTCGACAACACTTCACAACAACAAATCATACCTAATAGTACCACCATTAACCTGGATTTTTGAACATTTTCTTAATGCTTTAAGTACTGTATAGTCCTTATAGTAAAGTTAGAAAACATCAATTAGTGAAAATAAAAATACTCACTATCCTATTTCCCACTATAGCCACTATTAAATATTTAGGGGTCTATCCTTCCAGATATTTTTTGATACAAATATACATATAAACATATTTCAGCAAAAATAATATCATAGTACATATGTTTTATAACCTGCTTGTTTAATTAAGCATTCATATCCTCCAGCATCAATCATCTAGCACTTAATTTTTAATGAGCACATATCCTATAATGAAGATCCAAGGGCACAGCCTTTTACTATTTACTATGATTTTTAAAATATTTACTATGATTTTTAAAATATTTACTATGATTTTTAAAATCATTGTCCTCTTTTTAGCCATTTAGGTGTGATTTGTCTTTGTTTGTAATTATGATTAACACTGTGATTGACATCTTGATACATGTATGTTGCATACTTGTCTAGTTATTTTCTTAAGTTCTAGAAGTCAAATTTTAGATGAAAAACTATATTGTATTCTAGAGATTTTGATACCTATCTATAATTTTATGTTTAAATAGGAAAGCAACAGATTAAAATTCAAAAATAAATAGAAACTATGAAAAAACATTAAATTAGTAAATTCATATAAATCTAAAATACTAAGTGAAAACTTGGGTAATAGTATTTTAATTTTATTGTTTGTTAAACCATTTACACACACATACAAAGTTATGGGTTTAAAAGAGAATCATTACATTTATATATCAGCAAGAAAAACATGATAATAGGAAAATATATTAAAATATCTTCTATTAATAACTTTTAGTAATTTAAACAAATTTTGTTAACTGTAATGAGATATGGACTCCTGATATGGCACTGTAGGATAAGCTCTGAACTGCTAACCACAAGATTGATGATTCAAACCCACCACCCACTTGTCAGAAACCCTATACAGGGTTGCGATGAGGCAGAACTAGCTTGATAGTATACAACATTTTGTTGTTAATTAAGTGCCATCGAATCAATTCTGACTCATAGCAATCCCTGTATAGAGTTTCCAAGGAATGGCTGGTGAGTTTGAACTGCTGACCTTGAAGTTCAAACCGACCATATGGTTAAGTGCTTATCCTACAGTGCCAGAGATACTCACATACCACAAAATTCACTATTTTACAGTGTACATTTCAGCAATTTTTTTAGTATATTTACAAGTTGTGCAATTATCACGGTTGTCTAATTTCAAAACATTTTTACTATGCCAGAAAGAAACCCCATTTAATTTGTTGTCATTCCCCACTCCTCTGTCTCCCAGCCTTGGTCAACAACTAATCTACATTCTGTTTCTATGAATGTACTTATTCCAGACATTTCATATAAATGGAATCATAAAATACATGACCTTTTGTGACAGTCTTCTTTCATATAATGCTTTCAGGGTTCATCAGTGCTGTAGCATGAATCAGTACTTCATTCCTTTTTATTGCCAATTAACATCCCACTGTATAAACATAGCACATTTTATTTATCCATTTATCAATTCATTATTTAGGATGCTAATTACGATATGGATCAGCCAGGTGGCATCATTGATGGCATCAAGTGTGACAGCAGTAGTGAGATTGACCCAGGATCAGACATTGTTTCGTTCTGCTGTGCATGGGGTCGCTATGAGTCGGTTCCAACTCAATGGCACCTGACAACAACAATTACGATTTTGTTACCATAATGCTTGAAATTCTTCAGTGACTCCCCAAACTGATAAACAGGTCTACTAAAGACTCATATTGATATAGACTGCAATCTTCTTTTAAGCCTAATCCTCTGCCACATTCCCAACCCATCCACTCCCATCCTTCTATCACTTCTCAAGTTATAAGGGAACTATTAGCAGTTTCCTAAAAATAGCATGTGTTCTCACTTTTCAGTGTGCCTACTCCTATTATGTTAGGAGCCCTGGTGGTATAGTAGGTTAAGTGTTAAACTGATCACCAAAAAGTTGGTAGTTAGATAGCTAACCAAAAGGTTGGCAGTTTAAATCCACCATCTGCTCCAGGGGAGAAAGATGTGGAAGTCTGCTTCCCTAAAGATTTATAGCCTCTGAAACTCTATGGAGCAGTTCTATTCTGCCCTGTATCATCACTATGATGAGTTGGAATCAACTATACAAAAGCTGGGTTGTTTTGTTTCTTACTTCCTTTATCTGAAATATTCCTTTTCTTGTCAGAGTGGACGTCTTTTACTTCTCCTTTATGATTCAACCGTCACATGATTCCTCTTCTTGGAAGTTCAGACACACCAAGGATAACTTTCATGCAAATTTTCCCCCCACCAACTTTTATACATCTATCATATAATTGTTTTCTTGATTTCTCCTCCACTAGTATACAAGCTCATTGAATTTAGAAACTATATTTTGTGTATCTTTGTGCCACTAGAAATAAAAGCCCAATGTGTGGTAGGAACGCAATAAATGTTTGCTTTAGCTACATGGTAAACTATATTAAGTTGATGCTTTTATAAATTAAGTTCATCAGTTTAGGATTTCATAACTATGTAGAAGCATTGAAATAAACATTATTTAAAATGAATACTTATATTTTTTCAAGTGCATTTTATATTAAAATTCTCAACAGTATATAAAGTAACTCATTAAAATAAACAAGTATGTATGTATAATTCTACTAAAATGAATGCTTATTTTTTTTAAGTGCATTTTATATTAAAATTCTCAACAGTATATAAAGTAACTCATTAAAATAAACAAGTATGTATGTATAATTCTACTAAGGTTTTTAAAGTGTATATTGAATTTCCAACCTATCCATAGATGTTTCTAATGTGGAATAACTCAAAACAGATACAGAAGTTATATGAAAAATTATTCAGTACCATATTTCAAATAATAAAAAAGTAATGGCTAAGAATACCGTGAAATGAATTCATAAATCATAAGTACACTTTCAAAACAAGATGAGCTCTTTTTTTAAAAAAATGCAAGTGATGTTGCTTGTCTTAACCTTGGCTTAAAGAGTGGTGCCTTACTTAAAATATTATAATAACATTTGATGCTTACATGTGTAAACTTTTAAAATCTGTTTTCACTGTTTTCTATAAATTTGTATTTTAAAGTAGGCCTAGTTCTTGATAATAGAATCCTAACCTCTGTTACTTCTGACTTATAGGGTATCTTTGTTACTAGGGTTCAGCCTGATGGACCAGCATCCAACCTGCTGCAGCCTGGTGATAAGATCCTTCAGGTAAGACAGAGAAACACATACAAAAACAAATACCAATGCAGTCCTGTTATTAAATTAAAATGGCTTGAATTAAATGGTTGAAATTAAGTGCATCTCATATTTACTATTTGCACTTATTAGTTTGGAGGTCAGGGGAGAGGCAGACATCAATCCAGTCTATTTGAATGCTATATATTTCTCCAGCACTTACATACTACCAGGCACATGATGGCTGTTCTTTATACTTTTGTTGAATTGGGTAAAATTACTTGGTAATATGAACATTAGAATGTATGCATAGTTATTCCAAATATAATTAAGAAAACAGAAGGCCCAAATAGGGTGCCTGTGAGATGGACCCTGTTTAGCCAAGGGGGAAGGGATTGATCCATATTTAATTTTTCAACATTAAGTTGTTATAATTTGTATGCTATAGAATACACAGTAATATGTTTATACTTTCCCTGTCCAGGTTATTTTAAGCTTTAGTGTATATAATGTGATTTTATTAAATGTGTTGTTTGACAGAAAAAGACTTTCTCAAATCTAAAGCTCTGCATATCATAAAATGGTCACCCTAGTAAACACTTGGGCAAATGCATGATATAATCTCATCAATTTTACTTTCTTTTCCTTCTCTCTGTATTCACTTCACATACAAGAGATGTTTAATCATTTCTTACATCACATCATAAGGTTCATAGTATTGTTGTAATTAAAGATTCAGTATTTTGACTTACAACTCCAGAAATTTCCCACTTAATAGCTATTTGGAACTATATGAAACTGCTGATGTTTGACAATTTGGAGCAATTATTAAACAGCTGCACAGACTAGATTAAAGATTTAGGGAAACTCAGAGGCAGGGAAGTATCAGAGAAGAACTTTCTAGTCAGATTTGCTGTGCAAAAACAATCATGAGAACACAAAAGCCCCACTCAACTCAGCTTCTAGGAGTTCTTCTATTTTCTATTTTCTGAACTCTCCTAGCAAGTCTGAGAAAAATAGGCGTGAAACTCTATATAGTTTACCATATATAGCAATATTGCTTTAATATTTTATTCTCAGATATGTTTTAAACTATCTAGCAAGACCATGATAAACTACTCAAAATTTCTAATTATTTCTCTCTGAAAAGATTATAAACTACTCCAAACTGTGGCAAAATTACAGTAGAAATGCCAACCAAGAGGCTTAAATCCATTCCACGGAAGCAGAAGACCAAGCTAGCAGCTGGTCTTTTAAATTAGAAAACTGAAAGAAAAGAGATACATTAACAAAGGAAATGGGTAATTTGTTCTCTACTGATTTTAATGAAACAATTTTTAATTTCCGAGTTCAAGGGAAACAAACCAAAAAAACAGGAGTCAGTTAAGGAGTTGCCATTATCCATAAGAGAAGTAGGAAATTGAAAGAATTTTCTTTCATACTATTATTCAGAAAAGAAAGATGTTGTTGTTGTTAAGTTGTTAAGTGTGAAATTGACACATGACCAGGGAGTGTTTTGTTCTGTTGTATATAAAGTTGCTATGAGTTGGTACCTACTGTATGGAATCTAACAACAATAACAAATCAGTTCTAACTCATAGCGACCCTGTATAGGATTTCTGAGGACCAGCTGGTGGTTTTGAACTGCTGAATATAGCAATCCAGTGCTTATCCTATAGCACCACAACAGGACTATGTATGTATGTGTATGTTGTTGCTCTTAAGTACCTTCGAGTAAGTTCCAACTCATAGTGATCCTATATAGGGTTTCAGAGGAGCAGCAGGTGGGTTTTGAACCACCAACGCTGTGGTTAGCAGTCCAGAATTTATCCTGCAGTGCCACACCAGGACTTCATATAAATATATACACACACACATATATGTATATGTGTGTGTGTACATATATATACTTGTCCATAGTGACCCTGTATAGAATTTCTGAAGAGCAGCTGGTAAGCTTAAACCTCCAACCTTGTGAACGAAGTGATTAGGAAGATGCTATTGAAAGGGACAATGTCTTCATTATCTTCATTATATATGTATTTGGTTGGTTTGTTATGTACTGTGGAGCCAGTTCTGTAAATCTTTTCAGAAGCAAAAAGCCTCGTCTTTCTCCCACAGAACAGCTGGTAGTTTCAAACTGCTGACCTTGAGGTTAGCAGCCCAACTTGTAACCACTACGCTACTAGAGCTCCTTTTATATATGTGTACAACCACTATATCCAAACCTCCTTGTCTGAGAATAAGTTCTATGGCTCTTTTAGTGACCAGTAAAAATATCAGCTGCTTACACTACCATCTTACTTAACGAAAAAGTTCACTTATCCAACAACCTCAACATATCCGAAACAAAAACTTAAACTAGAAAATAAGCAAATGCTTCTGAGAAGCTGCAATTAATGCCACAGAGTCCATATACTAAATTGCATGTATTTTACTCATAAGAGAGACTTTATTTCATATTTGTAGTCTTTTACCTAGTTTCCCAGACCACCAATGTGTCTGGGCCCAGCCATATTGCCAGAAGAAACTAGCGATAGTCAACAGCTTCACTGCCTAGGAAGAAAGAGAGAAACACTCTTCAAAGACAGAAACAAGATTTAAAATGTGCAGCAGATTGTATCATTCGGTATAGAATAGCATCTCCCAAAGGGCATTTCTTAAAGTATCTTTGAAACAAGGATTCCTTAGTCAAATAGAAGGACCGCTGGTGGTACAGTAGCTAAGAGATTGGTTGCTAAATAAACAACTAGCAGTTCAAACCCACTAGTTGCTCTGTGGGAGAAAGATGTGACAGTCTGAGAGAGATGAGTTGTCTACTTTTATAAAGATTAGAGCCTTAAGAATCCTATGGAACAGTTCTACTCTGTTCTACAGGGTCTCTGTATGTCAGACTTGAATTATCGGGAACAAGTTTGTCAAATAAATTTCAATAACTTCTCATACTCCATCCCTCATTTCATTTGTTTCACAATGTGCTAATAAGCACATTAAAAACCCAGAAAAAACTTCCCAACATGTTTAACCATACAGCCCTCTTTACTAACAACATCAACTAATTGCCTCCACAGAATGATGGTGATGTGCCGTGGAATCAGTTCTGATTCATAGTGACCCTGCATAGGGTTTCTGAGGCTGTAAATCTTTACAGGAGCAGAAAGCCTCATCTTTCTCCCATGGAACGGCTGGTAGTTTCGAACTGCCAACCTTAAGGTTAGCAGCCCAACTAGTAACCATTGCACTACCAAAAAATTAGACCTTAGGAAATTTTTCTTACAGAATAAACTATCTGGACCCATTGCTTTATCCCAGAGTATTTATGTTCATAATTATCAGTATGACTCATTAAGAAAGAATCAGAACTTTTCACTTTTAATATTTCTTTAGTTTAGTTTTCAAGTAAATATTTCACTTAAATATTTTCCAATAATTTTTCATTACGATTTTTTTTTTTTCAATTTTTACAATGTAGTTTGGGGCCCTTAAAGAAATTAGCTTCAGGCATTTGGAGATTTCACTATGGCATTTCCAGCAAGACCTGAAAAGTTAAACTCTTCTCATGAGCAGACTTCCAAAAACTCCTGGAAAAATTCCATTGTCTTTCAATTTCATTTTTCCATGAACTTACTAAAGCCCTCTTATATAGATAATATTACTAGAGAGGAATGGAATGGCAAGAATTTATCTCTCATACTTTGGATATGTTGTCAAGAGGGAACAGTCTATGGAGGAGGACATCATGCATAGGAAAGTGGAGGGTCAGAAAAAGGAGGAAGATGCTCAACAATAGGATTGACATATTGGCAGCAACAAGAGGCTGAAACATAACAACAGTTGTGAAGATGTCACAGGAACAAGCACAGTTTCCTTCTGTTGTATAGAGGGTTCAACATGAGTTGGAACTGACTCGATGGCACTAAAAACAATAACAATCATCTAACATCTACTGTTAAGTAAAATATAATACATTTGGGGAGTAAGATATTTTTTAAGTATACTTTGATTAGAAGGCAATCAAAACTAGTCTTGAAAAATGTGTGTGTATAAATAAGAGTTTTGTTACATGTCCGTATGCATTTAGTTTTGCTCATAAATTATAAAGTTCTAACAGAAGATAGCTAATAAAAGCATTTAAAACACTTTGTAAAGCCAAAAATTAATATTGTATGTATCAATTAAAATATGAAAACAAATAAAGACAAAGCAAGTACATTAAACTTTCATAGCTAGCTGAAATGAAAATAACTTGAGTCCTGGTGTGGCGCTGTGGGATAAAGCACTGGACTACAGGTTGGTTTGAACTACAAGGTCAGCAGTTCAAACTCACCAGAAGCTCCTTGGAAACTATTCAGGGTCACTATGAGTCAGAACTGACTCAATAGCACTTAACAACAACAACATTGTGTCATTTGGAGTCCTTGTGTAGCACTGTAGGATAAGTATTGAACTGATTACCACAGGGTTAGTGGTTCAAACCCACCAGTCACTCCTTGGAAACCCTATGTTGGGTCATTATGGGTCAGAACCGATTCGACAGCATATAACCACTGCCACTGTGGGTTAATGCTCTGGAATGCAAGTGTGATTTGAACCGCAAGGTTGACAGTTCAAGCTCACCAGCTGCTCCTGAGAAACCCTATACAGGGTTACTATGAGTCGGAACAGATTTGACAGCACTTAACAACAACAACTATTACTACGATTGTGTCATTCGATTTCACAACACTTCAAGGTGCCTATTGTTGACAGAGATTAAATATCTTGTTTGCATTTCTTTCATGATTCAATATTCATTCTATTGATGCAAAGTTTATTGACTTAACATATTCATCACATTTTCTATTAATTTATTTGAAAGATGTGCTTTAAATATACAAAGCATTGTGTCAAACAATAGAAATAATGGAATAAATGAATATAGCTAAATTTCTGCTTTTACACCTCACAATCCAGGAAGTAGACATACCCAAAATTGTTCAAGGCAGAAAATGAAGAAGAAAAAGAGACAACAAAGATGAGATTTTTCTGCTCCCAAAATCATTCACAACCTTGGAGACTCTATACAGGATCACTGTGAATCAGAATAGACTCCTTGGCAGTGAGATAAAGGGGGATTTTTTTACATGCATGTGTACTGGGTCTTTAAATATGTTTGTCCCTTTTAACAGGGAGTTCAAATCAACCAAAAATTATATGCCTATGTCTTTAATCCAATTTCCCCTTTGGAATCTAAAAAAGGGACTAGCTTTAAATTTGTATTTGGGGTCATAAATATACAACGGAGATCCTAGGAGGATTACAGCTTCATCTGGAGAATTTCTTCAGCATAAATTTAGTTTATCAATTAAAAAAAACAAAAACAAAAAAAAAAAACAAACACTTACAAGAAGGAAATCCAAGATATATCCAGGAAGGATCAAGAGGAGAAGTTTCAGAAACCAAGTGTGTTTTACAGTAAATTAATGAGTGGATAATACTCAGGAATTGTAAAGCTCTTTTTCTTGCAGTTGCAAATATTATTTTCATTAGCTATCAGTATGTCGTGTCTAAATCATGAAAAGACAGTTTGTGCAGAGAAGATAAATGGAATTACAATAAAGAATGATATCTTCTGCAAATAACATAAAGATTATATAGTAAAATGTCCCCTTATGTTTGCAAATCAGCTAAAGTTAGAAACCTATTGACTACATATTCTTGAAGCATAAAATTTTCATAATCTTTTCTCTTCTAGATTGTTTTCTTTTTAACTTCATTCCAATTTAATAAGCCACTCATTTATTTCAGATTATTCATAAATTGCAATTTTCTCAAAATTGCACACATCTGATTATAATCTATGATAGACAGTATTTTATATAAAACATAAATAGCCAATGTGGCAAAAGATTTTAAAATTTAATTTATGTAGTATTTTTTTGCTAAGCATCATTAGATTTATACTATGCAGTTAATATTATACAGTATCAGTCTTTATTTCCTCAACTTTTTCACCCATAGTAAATACTAGATGAAATAGTATGATTCTTCTGGTCTTCATTTGAATTGGAAAATGTCTACACAAATGGAGAAACATAATTCTTCAGTGCCCTGTCTGAATTACCTAAGATATAAAATTCAGTTAACCATATTTTAAACAGCTATAATATAAATTAATTTTGCTCTTGTGTCCTAAGAATGGAAGAAAACTCTTCAGAACTGAGATTATGTCTTCTACTTCCATTCAGACCCTTCTATACCTCTCTTTATTTCCCCTGGCACCAGGCATAAGACAGTGCTCCATATAAAAAAATAGCTTAAGTAAGATTAAAAAATAAATCCACTTAGTGAACCTGATACATTTACTGCACAACATCCCCAAGAAACAAATGATGTTAAGGCACTCACCAAGCCACTAGTTACATGATCTTGGATATTTCATGTAGTCTTGCTGATCTGCACATTTGGATGGGGGGTGGGGCAAATCAAATCTGCTGCAAAACATTTTGTTTTCAGTTTTGTGGTGGCCGTTTTTTGTTTTTTAAATTGTGACCTGAGTGATAGCTTACATGGGAGAACAGGATTTACACCATTGTTTCATTGCAATGATTAGAATCTTCTCCGTGCACCATCATTCAACAGTATTTGCTTCCATTCCCTGATTTTCTCTTTTTTTGAGGGGGGTGACATGGAGGGTGGAGAAATATACACAAACACACTCAGGAATATATAATTTAAGCAACCAAAGGGCACATTCTGCATGTCGGCCTACTTGCCGCCAGCACTCAGTCCCTCTCTTTCCATGAGTCTAGAGTCCTCAGCTGCTCCCTCTCTCCATGTCACCATCTCTGTCTCCGTCTCTGGTGTCGCTTCTTCTCTGGATAGGGTCCCGCATTCTGCTTGTGCTCTTCTCCCTTGATGGTCCTAGGGTTCTCAGTTTCTGAACTGTAAGATTAACTACTCCCCCATTTTTGTTACAAAACTTCTACCTCTACAGTTGGAGCTGCACATTTTTAACTTTAAAAAATTAGGGTTAAATTAATGGAAATGGAATAACCCGAATAGAAATAATGCAAATACTGTCACAATCATGTAACCAATGTCACTGAACTATATGTATAGAAATTGCTAAATGGGAACTTAATTTGCTGTGTAAACTTTCACCAAAAAAAAGCGCAACACATTTTTCCCATTGGTATTAGAAGTCATCAAGTCAACTCCAACTCAGTGACACTATGCACAACAGAACAAAACACTTCCCTGTCCTGTGTCATCCTCATAATTGTTATATTTGAGTCCATTGTTGTCACTGTGTGAATCCATCTTGTCAGAGCTCTTCCCCTTTTTCACTGACTCTCCACTTTACCAAGCATATCTTTCTCCAGACATTGATCCCTCCTGGCAGCATGTCCAAAGAACTAGTGATGAAGTCTGGCAATCCATGCTTCTAAGTAGCATTCTGGCTGTACTTATTCCAAGACAGATTTGTTTGTTCTTCTGGCACCCCATGGCACTTTCAATATTCTACCCCAACACCATAATTCAAATGCATCATTTCTTCTACAGTCTTCTTTATTTATTACTGAACTTTCACATGCACACGAAATGGTTGAAAATACTATGGTTGGGTCTGTTTTACCTTAGTTCTCAAAGTGACATCTTTGCTCTTTAACACTTTAATGAGGTCGTATGCAGCAGATTTGCTTAATGCAGCACGTCCTTTGATTTCTTGACTGTTGCTTCCGTGAGTGTTGATTGTGGGTTCTAGCAAAGTGAAGCCTTTGACAACTTCAGTCTTTTCTCAGTTTATCATGATGTTTTTATTTGGTTCAGTTGTAAGGAATTTTGTTTTCTTTGCATTGATGTTTAATCCATACTAAAGCTGCCCTTGGAAATTTTCTATTAAGCTCTTTTACTTCTTCATTTCTTCCACTTGCTTTAGCTTCTCTATGCTCAAGAGCCAGTCAGAATCTCTTCTGACATCTATTTTGGTCTTTTCTTTCTTTCTTGTCTTTTTAATGATCCTCTATTTTCTTCATGTATGATGTTCTTGATGTCATCTGACAACTCATCTGGTCTTTGGTCATTAGTATTAATGCATTAATCTGTTATTAAGATGGTCTCTAAATTCAGAAGGGATATGTTCAAGATCATATTTTAGCTCTCATGGACCTGTTTTAATGTTCTTCAACTTCATCCTGAACTTATATATGAGCAATTAATGATCTCTTCCACCGTCAACCACTGGCTTAGTTTTGGCTTATGTTATTGAACGTCTCTATCATCTCTTCCCATAGATGTAATCAATCTGATTCCTCTATATTCCATCTGATGAAGTTCATGTGTATAGTTACCTTGTATAGTGTTGAAAAGGGTATTTGCAATGAACAAGTCATTGGTCTTGCAAAATTCTATCATGAGAACTCCAGCATTGTTTGTATCACCAAGGTCATATTTTCAACTATGGATTCTTCCTCTTTATTTCCAACTTTCTCATTCTAATCACCAAAAACTATTATGCATCTTGATTGGATGTTAGATTAATTTCAGCCTGAAGAAGTTGGTAGAATTCTTCAATTTCATCATTATTGGCCTTAGTGAGTTGATGCGTAAATTTGAAATAGTGGTATTAACTGATCTTCCTTGTAGGTGTATGGATATTATCCTATCTCAGACCGTATTGCACTTCAAGATAGATTTTGAAATTCTCTTTTTGATAATGAATGTTACACCATTTCTCTATAATTTGTCTTTCCCAGCATAGTAAACCATATAATTATTCAATTCATTGGATTCATTTCAGCTCACTAAGCCTACAATGTAGATATTTGTTCCATTTCATTATTGATGACTTCCAATTTTCCTAGATTCGTACCCAGACGTTCCACATTTCCATTATTAATAGATATCTACAGTTATTTCTTCTCGTCTGAGTTGGGCCACATCATCAAATGAAGGTCCTGAAAACTTTGTACATATCACACCTTTAGGGCCAACTCTACTGTGATGCGGTAGGTCTTCCCCAGTCATATTTTGAGTGCCATCCAACCTGAGGGGCTCATCTTCTGCCACTACATCTGACAATATTCCCACTGCTATTCATAAGTGCTCAGCCTCTTCTTCCTAGTCTGTCATAGTCTGGACACTCCACTGAAACTGTCTATCATGGGTGACCCTGCCAATATTTAAAATGCCAGTGGCATAGCTTCCAGCATCACAGCAACACGCAAACCACCACAGTAAGACAAACTGACTGATGAGTGGTAGATTTTTTTTTTTTAATTGGTGGTTATGTGCCATGGAGTGGATTCTGACTCATCGCAACCCTGTACAGGGTTTCCAAGGCTGTAAATCTTTATGGGAGCAGAAAGCCACATCTTTCTTCTCCCGCGGAACAGCTGATAGTTTCAAACTGCTGACCTTGCGGTTCACAGCCCGATTCGTAACCACTACACTACCAGAGCTCATTTTCAAATTAGGTTTGCCTAAAAAAAGAAAGGAAAATATCCTTCCTCTGACATGGTCTCCTGTTCTTATAGTTTAATGAAAATTGTTTTGCTGAGACACAAAGAAAGTAATAGTAATAGTGAAGAAGTGTGGCACTATAGAATAAGTACTGTGATGCTAACCACAAAGTCAGTGGTTCAAATCCACCAGACCCTCCTCAGACACCCTATACAAGGTCACTATGAACTGGAACCAACTCAACAGCACTTACCAACAGCAACAACGTTTAGTCAATGAGTATTGATAGTAGGCTAGACCTTGTTCTAAGTACTTGACATATATTATATTATTTAAATTAATTTTTAATAAACTTTCTAAAATAATGTACTTTCTAAAATGTCAGGGCCCTTCTGTTATTTTAGGAACCCTGGTGACACAGTGTGTTAAAACATTGAACTGCTAACTAAAAGGTTGTAGGTCTGAACCCACCAGTTGATCTATGGGAGAAAGGTGAGACAGTCTGTTTCCATAAAGGTTGGAACTACTATGGAGCAGTTCCATTCTGTCCCATAGGGTCATTGGTTGGTTGGATATATGATCTGGAGTCGATTCCGATCCATAGCAACCCTGTACAGAGTTTCTGAGGCTATAAATCTTTACAGGAGCAGAAAGCCTCATCTTTCTCCCACGGAACAGCTGGCAGTTTCAAACTGCTGACCTTAAGTTTCGCATCTCAATTCGTAACCACTACACTACCAGAGCTCCTTATATAGGGTCATTAGGAGTCAGAATTGACTGCACAGCAATAGGTCTGCTTTTTTTTTTTTTTTTTTGGTTTTGTGTTTTGTTTTGGTGCGAGTGGCAGTAGTTCTGTTTTGAGGCTGTGCCTAGGCAATCCCTGGTTGTGGTCCTTTGAAGAGACTTCTTGAGGTTCACCAAAGCTTTGATTTAGATCCAAAATATCTCTATGGACTTGAATTATACGGAGAGTTACAATGTTCACTTGACTATGCTTATATCCTTCTAGGAAACTAGCCCTAGTGATGTGTGGTTTTACTGAAAGCAGAGTCAAATTCAAGTCCAGAGTCAGTCCAGTTAGCCTCTTATGCTGCTTAACAAAACCACGATTGTGTCAAGTGATTTGAACTGACACTTCATTAAGCATTATAAAATAAAACAGAATTATGTTAGGAAGTAACAGAGCAATAGTTTCTAAGGGGGAAACTATTCCCGTGTGCCACAGAAAGTTAGTGTTAATTGGTACCACTAGAAAAGATTTGATTCCTTTGGATTTTCCTGAAGACTCTACCTTGGTCTCCTAGGATGACTTCTCCTGTCTCAGTACTCCTTATCCCCTTCTCTCAGTGCTTTGGTGCCCATGAGGATCTCTGTCTTTCAGATCAGCCAACAGGCTCAAGCCAGCTCTTTTTATATTCTTTGGCAGAAAAGATTGGGACTTGTTTTCACCTTCCTCTTTAACTCATTTTTCAAGATGTCCAGGTCAGCAGTAAATACTGTCTTTCAGTTCTGTTCTAATCTTGCAAAGCTACATCCCCACCCTTCTCCTCCTATTAGATATACCTTCTTTCACAATGATTTATTTTAATCTTATGTCCTCACAAACATCTCAGCTTTCCAAACTTCAGTAAAATCCAATCCTTGTTACTAATGCTGCCATTCTGACCTCCTTTCTGACCTCCAGTCTCATTTGCAAACACATTATCAGCATTCCTCTTGCATGCCTCATCAATTGCACAGACACCATTGTCTTCCCAAATAAGCTATTTCTCTGTGATTTTCAGATTTAGTCAATAGCATCACAAGTTGATTCCTACTTGTTTCTTACACTCTTTTCAATCAAATGCCAAATTTCTAGATTTTACCTACTAAAAATGTCCTCCTTTTAAATTCATTTCCTCGTGAGTGTCCTGGAACTGCCCTAGCATATAGAATAACTTAGTCTTTCTATTTGGAAAAAAAAAGCTCACATATGGCTACCACAACCCAATTAAGTCCAAAATTGAAACTAAAATAAGAATGAGCAAGTCAGCATTTCTGTAGATTTTAACTTAGAACTAAATGTTATTTTCACCAATATTTTTAGAATAAGTTAAATTAAACTTGATGGGAACCACAGCTTTGCAACACTTTAAAGAACAGAATTATATTAGGAAGTAACAGAGCAACAGTTTCTAAGGGGGGAAAAAAACTGTTCATTATTTTATAATGCTCAATGAAATATCAGTTCAAATCACTTGAAACAATCGTGGTCTTGTTATTTCAATGACATATTAAGAGAGTTTTTTTAAAAAGTTACTATAATAATAACTGGAGTACTGGTGTGGCGCTATGGGTTAATGTGTAAGACTGCAAAGCCAATTGAACAGCAAAGTCAGTGGTTCAAGCTTACCAGCTGCTCCTCGGAAACCCTATACAGGGTTGATATGGGTCGGAACCGACTCAACAGCACTTAACAACAACAATGTTAATAACTGATCTACCCTTAGCTTCTTTCTGGCTATGTGACCTCAGGCAAGTCGCTTGGTCTATCTGAGGTATTGTTGTTGCTATTAGATACTGTTCTTACTCTTAGAACTGAACCATCAGAACCAAACACAACTGCCCAGTCCAGTGCCATCTTCACAATTGTTACATTTAACCCCAAAGTTTTTGCCACTGTGTCAATCCACTTACTCTTCCAAGCATGATATCTTTCTCCAGGGACCGGCCCCTCCTGATAATATGTCCTCAGTACGACAGATGATGACGTTTCACTATTCCCACTTCTAAGGAGCATTCTCATTGTAGTACTGCCAAGATAGGTTTGTTTGTTCTCTTTCAGTCCGTGGTAGTTTGAATGTTCTTCACCAACACCATGATTCAAATGCATCGATTTGTCTATGGTGTTCCTTATTCATTGACCAAGCGTATGAGATGATTGGAAATACCATAACTTGGGTCAGGATCACCTTAGTCTTCAAACTGATATCTTTGCTCTTTAACACTTTAAAGATGTCTTTTGCAGCAGATTTGTCTAATGCATTATATCATTTGATCTCCTGACTGCTGCTTCATAAGTGTTGATTGTAGATCCAAGCAAAAGAAGTCTTTGACATCTTCAATGTTTTCTCCATTTATATTGATGTTATTTATTAGTCTCGTTGTGAGTATTTTTGTTTTGTTTACATTGAGGTACAATCCATAGTGATGCCTGTAGTCTTTGATCTTCATCAGTAAGTATTTTAAGTCCTCTTCACTCTCAGTAAGCAAGGTCATATCATCTGCACATCATAGGTTGTTAATGAGTCTTCCTCTAATCCTGCTGCCGCATTCTTCTTTATGTAATCCACCTTCTCAGATTATTTGCTCAGCATACAGACTGAATAAGTACAGTGAAAGCATTAAACTCTGATGCATACCTTTTCTGACTTTAAACCATTCGGTATCCCTTTGTTCTGTCTGAACAACTGCTTCTTAGTTTATGTACAGATTCCTCATGAGTGCAATTAAGTGTTCTGGAATACCCGTTCTTTGCAATGTTATCCATATGTTATGATCCACACAGTCAAAAGTCTTTACATAGTCAGTAAAGCACAAGTAAACATCTTTCTGATGTTTGCTGCTCTCCGTCAAGATCCATCTGATATTAGCAGTAATATCCCTTGTTCCACCTCCTCTTCTGAATCTGGCTTGTTCTTCTGGCAGGTCCCTAGAGTTGCACTGTTGTAACTGTTCTTTAATTGTATTTGCATGTGATATGAACTACATTGTTCATGATTTTCACATTCCTTTGAGTCACCTTTATTTGGAATAGGCACAAATATGGATCTCCTCCATTCGGTTGACCAGAAAGTTGTTTTCCACATGTGTTGGTATAATAGCAGCGTGAGCACCTGCAGCACTGCATCACTTTGTTGAAACATCTCACTTTGTATTCTGTCAATTCTTGAAGTCTTTTTAGTATTCCAATGACTTCAGTGAAGCTTGGAACTCTTGCTTCAGTATCATTGGTTATTGGTCAGATGGTACCTTTTGAAATTGTTGAACATCAGCCAATTCTTTTTGGTACAGAGATTCTATGTATTCCTTTCATCTTCTTTTGATGTTTTCAGTGTCCTTCAATATTTTGCCATAAAATCCTTCAATATTTCAACTTGAGGCTTGAATTTTTTTCCTTCATTTCTTTCAGCTTGAGAAATGCTGAGCATGTTCTGCCCTTCTGGTTTTCCAACTCCAGATCTTTACATATTTCATTATAATACGTTCCTTTCTCTTGTCATTGCCCTTTGAAATTATCTGTTTAGCTCTTGTATTTCCTCATTTTTTTCATCCACGTTAGCTTCTCTATGCTCAAGAGCAAGTTTCAGAGTCTCTTCTGACATCCGTTTTCTTGCTTTCCTGTCTTTTTAATAACCTTTTCTTTCTTCCTGCATGATGTTCTTGTTATTTTCCCACAGTTCCTCTAGTCTTCAGTCATTTGTGTGCTTCAAATCTGTTGTTGAAATGGTCTCTAAATTCATGTGGAATATATTCAAGGTCATATTTTGACTCTCATGGACTTGTTTTAACCTTCTTCAGCTTCAGCCTGAACTTGCATTTGACCAATTGACGGTCTGTTCCACAATTGGCCCCTGGCCTCGTTTTGGCTGATGAAATTGAACATCTCCACATATTCTTCCTACAGATGTAGTTAATTTGATAATAACTGATCTATCTCTTTTCTGGCTATGTGACCTCAGGCAATTCGCTTGGTCTATCTGAGGTATTGTTGTTGCTATTTGATGCTATTGATTGGTTCGTTGCTATTCATATGGCTTTCAGTATCTAACCATTCAGAAATAGTCTGCCTCTGATTCTTACTGGGATGTCTTAGTCTAAGAAGCTCACTGAAACCTGTCCACTATGGGTGACCCTGCTTGTATTTAAAATACTGGTGGCATAATTTCCAGTATCACAGCAACATGCAAGCCACCAGAGTAAGACAAACTAACAGACAAGTAGTGGATCTGAGGCATAGATCTGTTTTTCATTAAATGACAAGATTAGTCCAGATCAACAGTTTTCACACTGTTTTTCAGGAGGACTGTAGGTTGAAGGAGTTCCTGGAAGATCCAAATGGTTAATTCACTCAGCTGCTGCTTCGGGTTTACTCAGAGGTACCTCAGAAGAAAGGCCTAGACATCTGCTTCTAAAACATCAGCCACTGAAAACCTTATGAAGCACAGGGTATTCTGATACACAAAGAATCACCATGAGTCAGAATCAATTCATAACAGTGGGGTTGAAAGCAAGCAGTGCCTTTCCTGCATCTGTCTCTGTCTCTTTCTTTCTGTCTTTCTGTCTGCTTATCCCTCTCTATGTATCTATTTCTCTCTCTGCTTCTCTGGCTTTATGTTTCTCTCTCCAGAACAATTCTGTTTAAAAAAATTTTTTTGCTTGTTGGACTATTTTCTTTTTGAAGAAAATGTTCAGTGAATTAATCCCATTTACCCTAATCATCTCCATAGTAACTGAAAATAATCAACTGTTCCTATATAGAGGGCTAGAGAAGATTTCGGGCATATGCCAAGACAAAGACTTATGGTCCTCTGAAAATTACACTTTTGACAAGTGTGGGTACCAGAAAACTTTTTTATGTGCCTCAGAAAAACAGATTGCTAGAAGTTTTTGCTATACACTTTCCTTCCAGTTGGTGTGTGTTGGCTTTGTAAAATAAGCACAAGGTCGGTGGTTCAAGCCCACCAAGCACTCTGGGAGAAAGATGAAGCTTTCTACTCCCACAAAGATTTACAGCTTTGGAAACCCCACACAGGGTCCCTATGAGTTGGCACCTGACAGCACTTAACAACAACAAGCTCCCTTAGCACTTTTTTAAAATGCTTATTTAATTTAATCTATTAAAATGCTAACAACTCAACACATTTTTTGAGTGTTTGTTGTATGGAGTCCTGATGTGGTCCTGTATGATAAATACTAGATGGCTAGCCACAAGGATGGTGGCTCAAACCCACCAGCTACTCCTTGGAAACCTTATACAGGATTGCTATAAGTAGCAACTTACTTAATGGCACTTAACAACAATTGTGTGGAAAGTGCTTTCTACATTGTTTTAATTAGGTCTATGATTTATTTCCTATTCTGAATTGTCAGGTCTTTCATGCAAATCTCCGTTTCATTGGGGTTTTTTTGTTTGTTTGTTTGTTTTTTAACCTCCAATCCCCAGTATCTAGCACTATGCCCTGAATAGAGTACACAATAGACATTTTTGATTGAAAAAAAATGAAGAAATAATCATGGTGGAAGTACACAAACATTCTTTAAAGATATTTTGATATATAAGAGCTATGATTAATTTGCTATCTTGATATTCAACACTTATTTAACATAGGAGCTCTGGTGGTACAGTGGATTAAGAATCAGACTGCTACCAAAAGGCTGGCTGTTCAAATCCACCAACCATTTTTCAGGGAAAAGTGGTGTAGTCTTTATGGAAATAAAGATTTATGGCCTAGAAAACCTTAGGATCCACTTTCCTCTATTCTATAGGCTCACTATGAGTGGAAGTCAACTCAATGGCAGTGGCTTTGGTTTTTTGGGTGGGTATTAGCTTAGCACTGATATTAAATAGGCAGTTCCTACCAAAAAAAATTGTTGCCATTGAGTTGATTCCAACATGGTGACTCCATTCATATCAGAGTAGAACTGTCTTCCACAGGGCTGTCAATGGCTGATTTTTCATAAGTAGGTTGCCATATCTTTCTTCCAAGGCATCTTTGAGTGAACTTGAACCTCCAACCTTTCTTTTAGCAGCTGAGCATGCTAATCATCTGCACTACCCAGGCATGAGTATGACAATGGACAACATAGTATAGCATAACTTACTCTGAAAACCTGTAATATTTCAGTTCCAATGGATTTTAGGTTTATTGAGATTCTAGGTTTGTATCTACAGATGCAAAATCTAAGCACTCATATAGGCTATGTGTTCTTTACCCATATGACTATCTACCAGAAAGAATATCAGACAGGACATAGTTATCTGGTTCTTGCTACAACTTAAAAGTAAGAAAGCTGGGCTGTGTAGCATACCAAAAATTCTATTCAACTACAATTTCCTGACACTCTAGACATCAATCTCTAGTTTGATAGGCATCATTAGTAATTAAGTGAAACAATTAAGTGCCTGACTACTAACTAAAATGTTGACAGTTTGAACCCACCCAAAGGTGCCTTGGAAGCTAGGCCTGGTTATCTGCTTCTGAATGGTCACAATTCTTAAATCTCTGAGGGCCGGTTCTACGCTCACACATGGGATCACCATGAGTCAATTCTTAAATTTCTGAGGGGCAGTTGTGCGCTCACACATGGGATCACTATGAGTCAACTCTTAAATCTCTGAGGGGCGGTTCTACGTTGCACACGTGGGATCACTATGAGTCAGAGTCAACTTAAAAGCAACTCACAATGATATAGAGAGTTTCTTTAATTCAACACTAATTTATACTTGTAACTATATGAGGAAGTGGCTCCATAGGATAAACCCTGGACTGCGACCCACAAGGTTAGAGGTTCAAGCCCTCCAACTACTCCTCAGTAGAAAGAGGAGAGTTTCTGCTCCCACAAAAATTACTTAAAGCCTCAGAAACCCTATATAGGGTCGCTATGAGTTGAAACCAATTCCAAGGAACTTAACAACAGTATCAATTACATGAATTCCTAATAGTTTACATTTTTGTTTCCTAATAGTGCCTTATTGGTAGATGTACTGTGGTTTAAAATGTCCTTTTTATATCACATTATTAACCAACTAATATCAACGAACCTGTGATGAAATATAAGGCACCAGATGATTTTCATTGAAGTTATAAAGGTTGTACAGTCTTGCCAGAGATGTACTGTTGCTATAAATTGTAAAAAGCCAAAGGCAATAGAATATTTTAAGTGATTGGTTATTGAAATATTAATCTTAATTTCAGAAAAATAGTAATAATAACAAAAATGATGTGTGCTCAAAGTATGTCAATGGAAAATTTAAAAGTTCAACCAATTAACTAGCTCTATTACCTGTACTTTGCCAAGCATTCGATTTAACTAATTCTTCTTACCTAAACCAGTGAGACTACACTGTAAGCTGAACTGTGATACAACCATTAGTCACTGAGTTTCCAAAATTTATCCCTACTAAGTTTTAATAAAGTTATATTTATTTTTATGACCCTCATGGCAGTGAAGATTTGTGGTACCCACTTTTCTCAATATTAATAGTAAAAAAGCATTCAAATCAAGACAATCTGCTGTTTAATGTAGAGACAACTAAAGCACCAGGAGCCATCACTATAAAGAAATGTGTACATTTAAGAGTCCTAAGCCTATTGGAATATTGAAATTATAACCTAAGGCTAATTATATTTTAAATGAATTTGCTTAGATTAATGATTCCTAACTAGAAGACAGGAGGCCTGATGGTGCAGTGGTTCAGGACTTGGCTGTCCTGTGTCCCCTTCAAGCATTTCAACAAAGTTCCTGCAAAACAAAACAAATCAGAACAACAGCAACAACAAAAAAGAACTTCTCTACGTCTAGTACTTCTATTTGTTATTCACTAGTGTATGACTAATACAGTGGCAAGGATATGCTATTTACCTAATAAATATTTATTGAATGGATCCATTGAGTTGAACCTGTGTGAGAATAATTAAATGCTCCTTTAATTGCAATCCCTTTGTGGTTTCTAAAAACTGATAAATTTTTGTTGCACAATATTTTCTTGAGTCTTATTATGGAAAAAAATGATAAAGTGATAAACAACTTGTACTGATGGTTCTGTTTTATGTGTATTTTCAGGCAAATGGACACAGTTTTGTACATATGGAACATGAAAAAGCTGTATTACTACTGAAGAGTTTCCAGAACACAGTAGACCTAGTTATTCAACGTGAGCTTACTGTCTAAATATTTTTTATAAATAGTGAAGATACGTCTAGCCAGACCTATGTTCAAAAATAAATTTATACATAGAAACAAATTTTGCCAATTGCTGGACCAATGGCAAACATTAGTGCCAAATGTATAATACTATATGTTAGCACTGATCATCTTTAACAATGTTAACTATATAAATATGATGTTCATGTGGTTATGTATTGGTTTTAATTGTCAGCCTCTGGCTGTGCATTGGTGCAGTTTTGTTTTGTTTTGTTCTGTTTTTAAATCAAATTAGTTTCTTCTCAAAGTGGATTTCCTATAATTTCAGAGCACGGAAGCACACACAAGCTCTTTACAGACTCTGCTCTCCATCAGAAACACTGCCTCAAAGTTGTATATGCCTTCATATTGAAAATACAAATATAAAGAATTGTGATTCCCATAAAATATTTCTAGCACAAGGTATATGTTGGCATATATACAAAAAGAATATAGAGAAAAACAATATTTTCATAAACTAAACATCTCGGATTGAGAAAGAAAATATATCTTAAAATAAGACTTTACTATATTGAATCTTTTTCAATAAAAATTACATGATATGCCTTATGAAAGTAACTGTACATATGGTATAAAGTGTTTATATATGGTTCCATATTCATTTGCAAAATTCTCATATTACGGAGTGAAATATTTCATAAATTAGCCATTCATCTCTGGGACCTGAATAAAAATAACCAGGACAAACTAATTAATTTGTTCAATGCCTTTAGCTAATTACAATACCTGCAGAGTTAAGAAATGGAATAAAGGTCAATGTAGATAAATATTTTTCCCCACAAATTTAAGCAGTGAATGATGGTGGCAGGAAAGATATTGCTTTATTTCATTCAAGTTTATGTTCATTATTACTGTAGCCCCTGTAATTTATTTAGTTGTAAATGTGGAATTTATTTGTGTGTTGCTTTATCTAATTTGCTACTTTTAAATCATTCAAAATGGGTTTTGGGAATTGATAAAATTTATCATTAAGAAATACTATTGTTAGAAAGTTATGGGGAAGTGATTAAAAAAAAAAAACTTTGGTATTTAAATATGAAACTTCAAATATATTTTCTCAGAGCTGTGGTCTACCTGTTTTGTGGGAAGAAATAGAGAAAATATTTAAATACTTTCTTTTCTCAAAATAAAATTTCACAGTATGAAAATTTGAATCAGTCCAACTGGAGAAAAAAATAGGCATAATTATTGAGGAGTTTGCTGTTATTATACTGGAGCTATTTTCTATTATAAATGATCACAAGTCATTTTATAATCCTTTAAAATGTTTCTTTGTAACATTATTCATTAATCTTATTAAAACATTAATTTGAAATTCCAGAATAATTTCCAGAGTTGGTTGCATTCATTCTCTTCCTCACATTTCCACAAAGTTCTTTTATATATAACAAATTTACTTCACATTGCTCGAGTTTCAAGTATTCAAATATGGTAGTAGGGTGTTCACAATAGTATCACATATTGATGTCACCAAAGCTCTGAGAATAATATTTGTAAGTTAACTGTTTTATGGGTACATTGAAAATATTGTATTTTTGTAGGGTCTATTAAAATGAGTGACACTTATTAGAAGTGCAGTGGTATTTTTTGGCAATAGAATTTGTCACATGGAGACAAATAATACGTCACTTTATAGATGATGCACTAATTCTGATGTTGCTTTATGTCAGGATGACATTATATCATGATTTTATAGAGTTTGACATCCAACAAATGATTAAATGATTGGCCTATATAATATGCTTCCCAGAAGTAACTTTATAATGCATTTTAGTATATTGACAGTTTCTGATGGGAAATGATTTTCAGAGCCTAATTTTCTCTATCCGTATTAATATCAAACCACTGCATCAAGTCACTATTAAAGGATGATCATCATTCATTGAGATGGAGGACCTCACTGGCCTCATGAGATCACTTAAACGGAAAAAGAAACTCATGGGTTTAATTTAGTGTCGGTGAAACTTCTGAAATCATCCCATGAATTTTGTGTACTATTTTATGGGAGAAGTAAGAGAAGAAGGAACTATAAGACTCCTCAAGACTTTTTTTGGGTTAAGTTTCTACATCAAACCCAAGACTCCAGATGCTTCTGAGACACAAAGCTGAGAGGATCATGATCCTAGTATACACCTCTGCCATCCCTGATGCTACAACATTATCTTGGACCAATGCTTTAATCCTTACTGCTTTATATAGTTCAGGAATGAGGAAAAGAGAAAAGAAATCCGGTATGCCAGAGTACCTCATTGTCTATTGTAGTGACATGCTGCATATTGAAGAAAGACAGGTATTAATGAAAAGAGGGTTTTTTGAGGGGAGGGGCTTGTTTGGGTTTTTTTCTCAGTTGACTGAATAAAATCGCTAATCACTTGAAGAAAACTATCTAACTGATACTAGGTGGCCTGATATAATAATTCATTGCTTATTTAGTTTAGTTTTTGTTTTTTTGTTTTTCTGGAATAACTGTTTTTGGTGCCTGATATTAGAATCTGATTCGTGTTAACAACAACATCAAAAAAGTTAAGGGTGTATCTTTCCAGAAGAAAAATTAACAACAAAAAGGAGGAGCAGGGTTGATAGCTCCAGTTGAAATCATCCAGACAAGGAAGCTGCTTTTAACAGAGTCACTGAGAAAGATTAAGAGGTGGGACGAACAGAATTGAAAATTTTCAGTCGAGCCCCTGATTATTGTGAATACCAAATAGATATCAGTGAACAATTTTTAGAACTATGTACAAGGCTTATTGTATTTTTAAGCAAATAATTTGTGAGTAATACTTTTGTTGTTGTTGTTGCCAACTGTGCAACCCAACACACACTATTCTCATAATCGCTATTCCTAACATCACGTGAGTGGGTGTGTTATTTATGTGGCCATACTATTTACAAAAAAATTCAATGTCACAAAAGCTATCCTATGATAATTCCAGACTTGTAAACAAACACCTAAATAGAAATGTTTAAACTATAAATGTACTTTTAAAGAGTAATATTCAAAATCAGTATAGTATACAAAAAGATACATCATGATACTTCATTGTTCATTGAAGCCTATTTTAAGAAAAAAAATGTGTCCCAGCTACTTGGAATTATAATCACAGTAATATTTCAAACAATCATAGCTATTTCTGGGCCATTTGGATGGTTATTATTGTTGTGTCAAGTGCCAGTAAGTTGGTTCTGCCTCATAGCAGCCCTGTATACAATTTCTATGGAGCTGCTGGTGGGTTTGAACTACTGACCTTGCGGTAAGCAGTCCAGTGCTTATCCTACCCTCATCAAAATGAAAGATAGTTTTAAAGAGAGGATTATAAACCAGTATTCATTTGTTTGTAACCTTAAAGATGCTTACAAGCATATTTATCACTCTTAAATTGCTTATTTTAAAAGTAGAACTGAAATATCTTGCAGCAGAGGATTTAAATGAAAGGAGAAAATTCAAGAAAGGAAACAACTAATGCAATTAGATTCATATATTCAAGTATTAAGTGAAACGTACCCAAATTTACTAAAATGTTTAAAGGGAGGAAGTTAGAACAATGTTTTATTGTTAATCATAAAATCTGTTTATTAACAACTCTAGCACAATTTAAAGTTCTGGAAAACATGGTGTACTCACCAATTTGTCTTCCTATTGGCTTTAATGGTTGTATTTCATAACTTTATGCACCTTGTTAGCACACAGATCAAGAATGTCTATTGTGATGAAAATGAAGGCCCTGACAAGAGGTAAGAATACAATATAATTAGATAAAAAGTCATTTTGGTAGAGGACTACCACTCTAAGTATTTGTAAATTCAATCAGACAACATGTTTGATTGACTCCTGACATACCGAAGAGACACCAAGTTTGGACCTAACAAAAAGACAAGTAAACTATGAAAACCAGTTAGTTAAGAAGATGGCTCCTTTTGCTATCAAGAAAAGCAGGGTTGAAGATCCAGTTAAAGGAAAAAATTCATCCCAATGAAATGCTAAATGTTGCTAAGGTTTAACAATGTGTGCATCAAATATGGAATTTGTGATGTTACCTCTCTTATGGTTGGAGCTACCTGATCATCTTGGAATTGAGGGATATTCTTCAAGTTTGAGATTGCTCACATAAACATTTTCCTCAGCATTACACTCACTTTCTGCTCAAGGATATTTTCCCATCAACTAGCAAGACCATTCCCCAAGTATACATTATTTTAAAAATAGTAGTAAGAGAATAATAATAAAATATATATGCTATGAAAAACATGTGTATTCATATTACAGAAGATCCTAGGAATTAGCTTTTACATCTTCTTAGATCCATTTTTATTTTAAATGTTTATATAATGTATTTTCTGAGACACCTCCCTATATGAAACTAAGGCAGATGCAATAATCTGATTCTATGCTGAATTTCCCAAGAGCATTTCTGTTTGTATCATGTAAAAATGACCTCTCTTCATTGCTGCTGTTGCTGCTATAAATCTATCCCCACGCTGCTCCAAAGGCAGTGAATGTCTGCGTCTATCCTGAGCAGACAAGGATAAGAAAACTATCTATATTCTGGGGCCCTTGGGTATCAACTGATGGTTCTAGCTTCCAGTATGAGAGCAATTTTCTTGAATGATCAGAGACTCTGCAGTAGAAGCATTAACCAAGACCCAAAAGTGGGGCACTTACCACATCTCTGACAACAGCAAACAAAGCCTGTGTGCAAGATTATGGGTGGCAATCCCTCAATATAATGGTGTTTCCACTCCTGTTTCTTAAATACTGAATTTTATCATATGAAGGGACGTGCTCTTAGCCTCACAACATATTGTTATTGGGATGGGTTCCAATCTTCCTTGCCTTTAACATTTTCTATAATAAAATGGTCTGAAAACACTATCCTGTTAGAGTATAAAGTGTCAAACTTCTATTTTGGAGAATTAACAGAGATTTGTGAAAAATGAAGCTGGGTATTCAACCGAAGGTTTATTTATTTTTAAATACAATAAAGTACAGGAATATTGAATCTCCTGGACTTTTAACTATGTGGTTATCTTCATCTGAGCTAAAAGTGTTTCTACAGGGAATGAGGAGAAAAAGTCTGACAGAGGTGAAACAATTCATTGGTCCAACTCTAGAAACAATTTCTTCATCTGGTTGAGTTTTCCCAGTTGAATTCTGCTATAAAGTAGTCTATTGGGATTTTGGTAATCCATTGAGCAATAAACATTTTAAGAAGTGGACCTGGATGTTAAGCAGCACAGAAGAAAAGGATAGCTCTGCAGTTGAGTCAGTTCATATACTGGGATACTTTTATTTATTTTTATTTTCCAATTTGTCTTTTTGGTTGGTTGTTTTTTCAAAGAGGATTTTAATGTCTTCCCCCACCTCATGGAGTATACGGTATCCCTGTGAAGCTATGACCTTCTCTGCCTTCTGTGGTGTTTCTTGTATCTCCTTTTCCCTTTTCCTCTTCCCTGGAAGTTATGGGAGCAGGGAGGCGGAGAGACAGGAGAAAGTTCTGAAATGTTAGGCCCATGTCTCCGTCAGGACTCACATGTCTATGGTCACTTCCTATGTCCTTGTTCCCAACCGCCATCTTATTGGAGGTCAAGAGAATGCAATTTCGTTTTGTTTTTGTTTTACAGGGCCTTTTGTTGTTGTTGTTTAGTGCTGTCAAGTCGGTTCCGACCCATCATGACCCTGTATAGGGTTTCCGAGGAGCAGCTGGTGAGCTTGAACTGCCGACCTTGCAGTTCAGACGGCTTTGCAGTCTGGCTATCTGGGTTAATACGCTGGACTGCAAGGTCGGTTTGCACCACAAGGTCGGCAATTCAAGCTCACCAGCTGCTCCTCGGAAACCCTATACAGGGTCGCTATGAGTCGGAACCAAGTTGACCACACTTAACAACAACAATAAATTTAATAACAGATTCATAGCGACCCTGTGTAGGGTTTTCAAGGAGCAGCTGAATTTTCACCACCAACCTTGCAGTTCAAACCGAACTTGCAGTCAATCTAGAAAATACTAAAATCTCGTTTTTCTTATTAGTCTGAGATTAGAACCAATATAGTCTTAACCCAATGAAAAAGTCATGGTCAAATTTCCACAAGTGAGATTTCAAACCTATAATAATTATCTTTTCTTCTATAAAATTATGTCATTCAAAAACTCACAGCATTTTGGGGTGCTTTGTGAAGGATATAATAAATTTTTTAAATCTTAAATGCAATGTTTATAAATACTAAAATAAATATTTGTTGAGCACCAACAACATACCAGGCACTTCAAGGGATATAAAACATGGTCTCCTCTGCACAGAATCTCAGCAAGTGGAAAGATGTGAGAAGGTACAGAACAAAGAAAGTACAAGGCAATATGGTAAGTCCCTTTGTCCCTGCTACCCTATTGTCAAAGGAATTAGCACTTTTTCTACTTAGATATCCTTAATGTTGAACATGGTTGTGCCCTGTGGGTCCAGTGGTCTTTGGACACTGTGAACACTTGCTAGGATTTAGGGCAACATTTAATATAGTAAAAGTGACGAGATAAAGAGCAACCAGAATTCCTTGAATCTCCGGAAAAGGAACCAGAATGTTGATAATTTGTTCATTTTACATAAGAAAGGGATACCTGGTGAAGAATGATGGCCCAGAACCATGTCTAGTGTCTATGACCTGATGAGGGAGAGATGGAAATCAGGTGGTTCAAGAGATTCTCTGTATGTTGAGTGTCCCAAAAAGGAGCTTTCTATGACTACTGCCTCTGCAGAATATCAGAGTGAATGGGAGTTCATTTGGTTCAATATTAGAAAGACCCATGCAGAATGCAATGCATTGCATTATTCGGCTGGCTACATTTCATGTTTATTTGCTTTACTTCCTTCATTGGAGAGAAGAACATTGCCACTTCCTGCTATTCAGCCCATCATATGAAAAATCATTTACATGAGGTTGGATCACCCAGACGCAACTATTGTAGACATTTATTTATTCAAGGAAATTGTGAATCTCTGAGTCTAGGAATTGCTTGTTTTCTCTTTACCCTACCCTGGTAAAACACATACTCAGTATTTTTAAAGACAGAGAGGACCTTAGTCTTCCATGTTAGTCCCTATACTTTTCTGGTTCAGCCTTTGTCCAGACCCAAATGACTCCTCTCCCAGTTCCTTTCTAAGTTATAAAAAGCATATACAGCCTTAAAGGTTCAGATCAAACATCCCTAATATTAATAGGAAGCAGTTTCTCTTCCTCAGAACCATCATACTAATTTTTTCTACATTTTTATAGCTTAGGGCTGAGGTCACACAGCTATTTGGTATTTGTTCTTTCTCTCCTATCTATCAACTGTAAGCTCTTTGAGAGAGAGGATCAGACATTAAAAGTGACCTTCTAAACAAGAGAGACCATCTGGTTTTGCTTACCATGTATCTCTAGTGCCTGTTGTAGTGTTAGAAGCATAGTAAATGCTCAATAAATATCTGTGCAATTTTGAATGGATGACAGGCCTGATGTGTAAAAGCGCTTAATAAATATTCAATGAAACAGGTTGGCACTTGCGTATGGAATTAAACAGGAGGTTGATGATATTCAATTTGCACAACCTTAAACCACAAACCTTTCAACTTTTTAGTGTCATTTACCTTTCCTAAATTAGAAAAATATTTTAAAAATCTACCTTTTCACCTGATGCTCCTCTCCTCCTTGACGTTTCTTCTAAGAACTTTTAGGCCTTTGGTGCTGTGCCTCAGCAGTTGTATTGAATTGCTCTCAGTATACTAAGGACCTTAGCAATGTCCATGTGAGGATTTTGTTCATTTAATCAGAGCTGATAATAGCTAGCCTTCTGCTTTGTGAGGAACTTGTTTCTCCTGTGGGAGGAAGTCATGCATATAGATGTCGGAAATCTTCCAGAGAAATGAATACATGAGGGTGAACTCACAGTTACAGTTTTGGTTTTATGAACATTTTAGAGACAATCGAGCTCTGTTCCCTCATTACCAGAGGCCTGGAGAATTGAAGTGACTGTGAACTAAAGAGAAGTAAAAATTACACAGTTGAGTGTGGTTTCAGACCCCCTTTTTATTTAAGATTTTCCTTGTACATGGTGGTTTGGTCAATTCTTTTGTCTATGCTATTTTTTTTTTTTTTTAGTTGGGAGGTGTGTGCAATAGTGGAGGGTGTCATGAGGAGGTGAAGCTAAGGAGCAATAATTTGAAGAAGGGAATCTCCAATGCCATATTCTGAATTTAATCAAGCTACTGGTTTATGATGTCTGTTGTTAACCAAAGACTGATCAGTCCAGAGGCCACTGGCCACGGTTGGTATATTGATGTTTGTCATCAATTCATGAGCATATCCAAACACCTGTATCCCCAAAATGAAAATGCCATATACTCCCATTAAAATTCATAGGCCATAGCAAAAAGCAGCTCTGGTGGCACTGTAGGATAAGCACTGGACTGTGAACCACAAGGTCAGCAATTTAAACCTCCCGGCTTCTCAATGCTGCCATAAAGATTTACAGCCTCAGAAATCCCATACAAGGTAACTACAAGTTGGAATCAACTCCATGGCAGGGGTTTTGGCTTTTTGAACTTACTTAGATCGATGTTACTGTTAGCTGCCATCGAGTTAATTTTGACTCATGGCAACTCATTTACAAAATAAAACTGTTCAGTAAGGTTTTAAGGCTATGAGCTTTCAGAAGCAAGTTAAATTCCAACTTGTTAAATTCCTGCTTGTTAAATTCCAACTCATAGGGTCGCTGTATGGGGCTTCCGAGAAGTGACTGGTGGCTCTGAGCCACCAACCTTGCAGTTAGCAGTCTAGTGCTTATCCTATAATGTTACACCAGGACCAAAATGCTCATAGAGCTATGGAGACAGAGTTATGAGACTTACTACCAGCGAACTCAGTGAATTGTTAACGGCTTTGGTGATGGTGGTGGTGTGCTGTGGAGTCAATTCCGTTTCACACCAGCCTTGTACAGGGTTTCCGAGGCAGTACATCTTTAAGGGAGCAGTTAGTGTCATCTTTCTCCCGAGGCGTGTCTGGTAGATATGAACTGCTGACCTTGTGATTAACAGGAATTCTCACAATCATTACATTTTCCTAAAATGTTTTAGGAACAGAAAAGTGGCTTCTTTAATTCTCTGCTTTGACTCGGTCATTTGACCTTTCTCCTTGTCTTTCTGTCCATGGCTGATGGTGTTAGTGTAACAGTTACTCATCACAGAAGAAATCTTATGAAAATGTTAAAAGTTGGACCCACAGACACAGATTCATTTTGTCAAAGAGTGGAAATTATTTACCTAGGAACTTAGTTTTGATCAAAAGCTACCATGAGAAAAAAAATCACTCATAAATAGAACAAAATATAAACATAATTATTGTCAACCTCCTAAGAAGTCATACTAATTATTGTATACTTTAGCTCATAAACTTTGTGGTGGGAAATGAAAATTGTAGCTATAAAGAAAGAACTTGTTGTGTATAGAAGTCAGCAAATTAGGATATAATGTATTTCTCCCAGCAATAATTAGCACAATCACCTTTACTTTTAAACAGCTGGATCCAGATCATGTCTTAAACCTCTAGGGCAACTATTCAATCTTACAGCCTGTTGTATATATATTGACATAAAGAAAAGAATGCCAATGTCTAAGCAAAAATGAAATAACAACCGAGGAAGTGACTTTACTTTTTAATAAATGAGTAAGGGTAAGGGTGGACTCAAGGGACAGATGAAGAATACATATTAGTACATTTTTAAGAGAGTAGAAATGCTAAAGGGAAAATAAATGGGATAAAGAACAGGAACAGTACTGGTGTGGCACTGGATAAAGTAATGCACCGCAAGATTGATTTGAACCAAAGGTCAGAGGTTAAAAATAAGGCACTTATTAGGGACACACTTTGTTTTATTAAGTTGCTCTGGTAGCGTAGTGGTTACGAATCGCGCTGCAAACCGCAAGGTCAGCAGTTCAAAACTACCAGCGGCTCCGTGAACGAAAGATGAGGCATTCTACTCCCGTTAAGATTTACAGCCTCGGAAACCCTGTTCAGGATCTCTATGGGTCGGAACCAACTCGACGGCACTTACAACTACTCTGTTTTATTGATATTAATTTCTAGAATTTTTTAATGTAGTGTTAGTCATACAACTTTTCACTCAAGTAAATTCACTCAAAGGTTTTACATTAAAAAAAAAAAAAATTAACAGGACACTTTTCTGAAGTAATACCCAATATCAAACAATGTGTTCTTGTTAAGTGATGTTGAGTCGGTTCTGAATCAGCGCTCCTGTATAGGGTTTCTGAGACTTTAAATCATCTAAGGAACAGAGGAGCAAAGGAGCTCTGATAGCAAAGTGGTTACAAGTTGGGCGGCTAACCTCAAGGTCAGCAGTTCGAAATTACCAGCTGCTGATCAGAAACCCTATGCAGGGTCACTAATCGACTCCACAGCAAAACACAAACCTTGGGCTTTGAGGCTTCCTGTCCAGTGCTTATAATATGTAACCACCACGGGTAAAAAGATCTGTGTAGAAAGAGGAAAAACTGTCGTTCAATCGTAAGACAGTAAAGAACCTTGAAAGAATCTGATCATATGTCTACCTTCAGGATAGGAGTAATACTATTTTTAAATTCCTCCACAGAAGTGGTTACCACTTTCCACACAAACTCACCCTTATATAGCATAGAATTGTGTTTTTATCACAATGAAACCCTCAATTTAGATTACTGGATTCAAGTGTGACGTATACATTTGTTGTTGTTAAGTGCTATCGAGTCGGTTCCTACTCATAGAAACCCTGTATAGGTTTCCCAAGGAGCAGCTGCTGTGTTTGAACCGCCGACTTTGTGGTTCAAACAGACTTCGGAGTCTTGCGCTTATCCTACAGCGCCACACCAGGACTCCGACTAACACATGTTGCTGTTGTTAAGTGCCGTCCAGTTAGTTACGACCCATAGCGATCCTGTATAGGATTTCCAAGGAGCGGCTGGTGGGCTTGAACCGCCAACCTTGAGGTTCAAACAGACTTTGCAGTCCAGTGCATAAACCCACATCGCCACACCAGGACTCTAGGAATCTGTATAGAAAGTTTGGAAGAACAGCCACTAGGTGGAGCCCTTCGATTTATATTTTGTATCTCAGCCTTACAATTCTCTAGCTTGGGTGACCCCACACCCTGGAGAAGTCATTTTTATTATGCCTGTTGAAAGAATTGCAGTTTGGGCAATAAACTATATGGTCATCCTATTACTACTGAATCGGTGAATTAAAAAGAAACAAAAGCTACTGACTGAATTGATTCCAACTCACTGCACCTGTAACCTCACCTTTCCAAGGAACTTCTGGTGGGTTTGAACTGCTGACTTTCTGGTTAGTAATCCAGTTCTTATCACACAGCACAATCAGGGCTCCGTAATTGGTGCATAAGAATGATAAAGGTTTTTATAGGATTTAAAAACTAGAATATATTCCAAAACTAAAACTCGATACATATTGAAACAGAGCTCTAAACTTAATGTAAGAAAAAAAAAAAAACATTTTGCTTATTTAAGAAAATTACTGTATTTAATGAATAAACCTCTCAATCTTATCAACTACCCTGTGACTCAATCATAGAGATAAACTCTAAATGTATACTGTAAAGTAGTTTGGATGTTTCCTGATTGTTCAGTGTAATTGTTACATCTGCCAATTTCATAGTTGTCTTGTGTTTTCCAAATATTTTTTGCTAGTCGTGATTTTACCCAAGCTTCCTTCAGGTATTCAGGTTCCATGTATGTGGGAGTATATTTGTTGCAAATCATTTTAAACCTCGTTTTTAAATGAGTTCTCCGAAACGTAAACATCTGGAACTACGTTTGCCCACCACGACCTTCTTCATAAAATTCTCAAACTAGTCAAATCTGAGTATGTGTGTATTTAGTTTTATTTCCAGCTGGCATCTGGCTGTAAATGGGCATGTGGTATAAACACCTACTTTTTCATTTTATCGTATGTGTACAAGTAGTCAGCATATTATCATAATCAGATTTTAACTTATTATGAAGAGAAAAAAATGAATGTATTTAGAAATGTGTCTCATAAAACCATCATCAGAATCCAGGGGAAACTTATACTCTCCTCTCCCTCCTTGTAGACTAAAAGTCTAGGTGTTGAAAGCTCAGAGCCCCTGGCAACCTGTGTGCACAAACGATTTTCGTTCTTATATAATTGGAATATCGATGTTTTTATTTACTACTTCTAAGTTAATTATATCTTTACTCTCTCCGCTTAGCCAACACCCTTATCCAGGCCTCTCCTCTGCTAATTCTATCAAGGTCCTATTTTTTTGGTGGGCTCATGGTGTTTCTCTGCCAACATTTAACCCTTATTTCGTCCAACGAAGAACAAAAGAAAGCCGAAGGGAAGCAAGACTTCCCTTAAGTTTATGTAATACTGTTTAAAATCTCTGGTGTTTTCATTCAAACAAAAGTTTCCCCTCTAGCTGTATGGTTACCAGTTACAAACACAGTGGGCTCTTTGTGATCAAATTCCTTTCAAGCTTCTTTGGAAGTTCAAGTTTACTAATTTCTTTATGACCTCAAACCTGGCCATTTTACTTCACCATCTTCATCTGCTTGCCAAGTGTGTTTGCTTCCTCTTTTATTAGGGATAAATGTCTCCTGAATAAGTTTAAGTTGCACATAACATGCCCACACATAAAGACTACCGTTTATGCTTTGGGCTTTTTTATTTGCCTTGTGTTCTGTGTCATGGTTGTTTTCCACCCTTTCTTAGATATCCCCACCCAAGCTCTTTGTTATGTTTAGCTTTAGAATCGAGAATTGAGTTTTAGTGTTGTTGTTGATGTTATGTGCCGTGGAGTCGGTTCCAACTCATAGCGACCCTGCATAGGGTTTCCGAGGCTGTAAATCTTTACGGGAGCAGAACGCCTCATCTTTCTCCCGCGGAGCCGCTCTTAGTTTCGAACTGTTGACCGTGAGGTTGGCAGCCCGATTCGTAACCACTACGCTACCAGAGCTCCTAAGAGCTAATTAAAATGAATACAGAGACTGAAGAACTGCTTTTTAGAAATTTTTGTGCTGTGCTCCCCGCCCCCCTTACTAATGCTGGTACAGCTGGTATTGCACTACGTCTGGGTCTACAACAATTACTAATGAAGTCCTGGTTTGGCACTGTGGGATAAAGCACTGGACCACAAGGTTGGAGGTTCAAACTCAACCTATAAAACCCTACACAGGGTTTCTATGCATCAGAACCGACTCAACAGCACTTAACAACAACAACATTACTACATGATATTTTGAGTTTGGTTTTTTTGGTCATATAGGAATCATTTAATTTTGGTTTTTTGTCTGCCTGGAGGTGATCTCTAGGTCACAGCTTCCTATCCGCAGGCAGCAGAGTCCCCCATGTACAGAGATATTGATCCCCTCAGAGCTGGGACTTGAGGCTGATTGCTTTCACTTGAAACCTGGAACAGCCTTATCCCTTTTTACCACCCTTTTATTCAGAAGAAACATCATTTTCTATCTGCATCAAGAGGTTAATAAGCTGTGCTTTAAGATGCAACAAATGGGAAGATCCGCATAAGACTGTGTTGTAGGCCCTCAGCAGCTGAGGAAAAAGAGGACCTGTTCAGGAGAATGCATTGGATTCCTTTAAAACACATCTTACACCATCACTTGTTTCTCCTCTCTGCCTTCTGGGTGCTGATTGTACAGTTGTGCAACCTCCCTGCCAAATAAAGTGAATGAGAGTCATACTAAACACTCCACTTCCACTGGTGTCCATCAAGCCAGAATCCATGAGTAAATAAAAAAGTTGTTAGGTAGTGGGCAAGACCCACTCTCCACATGTCATTTATCCTCTGTACTATCAATATCAAAACTGTTCCCCACTTGAAATCTTGGTCTTTACTGGTTGTCCTTTTTGTTTTAAATCATCCATTTTTTTATAACCAGTCCTTGACATTATTTTTCAACCATAGTTTTGGTTCATTCAACTGGTCAATAAGTATTTTAAACTTGTTAGAATCACAAGAGTCTTGTCTTGATCAAGACAGATTCCATAGCAAGCTATCATCCTGACATGTCCTATAACCATGAATATTGCTAGCAAATGCCTCACTCTTGTTAGGACATTTACAAATCTATTTTGTGGACCATTTCCCAGAGAAATTCAAACTTAGAAATCAGCGTTTGAGTATTTTTATCTTTTTTTCTTCATTTCTCTCTGCTTCAATATCAAACACTTTTTTGTAGGTCTCCACATCATTCCCTAAAATGACAATTAACTCTCCTTGTGCTCTAGCAAATGACATCATCATAAACCACTCAAAGGTAAGGGATTCAGCCTTTGTTTTTTTAATCCTTCCATAAACATCCCAAGCGTGTTCACCTTGGAACAATATATATGCTCATATTTAGAGTATTCATGAAGGTCTGTAGGTTTGAATAGATTTTGCATAGTGACACTGTTTAAATAGTTCTCTCCCAGGTCTTCCTCTGGATCATCCTAAAATTTATTGTCCAGCCATTGTGTATTTATTCTATTAAAAAAATAATCAGTGATTTAAACAATTTACCTATTCCTTGCTATTTTTATAGCTGTTAAGTGCCACCCAGTCTGTTCCAACTCATTTCCTGGGAGCAGCTGGTGTGTTTGAACTGCCAACCTTGAGGTTCAAACTGACCTTGAGGTCTAGTGCTTTATCCTACAATGCCACACCAAGACTTCATTCCTTGCTATGCATGCAAATTTATCAATAATTGTTAATGAGCATAAAATAATGTTCAAAGTTCTATTATGAGAACAGTGGGAGATACACTGTTTATATAAGCCATGGTTCATCCTATTAAGAAACACATATTAGTGGGCAGACAGACATAATCCTGTATGAAGGGATAGAATCACTATACGTTGTAGCTCTCCACTCTCCTTTGAATTTGTCTATCCAAGAGGTAGTCCCTTAGGGATCAAAATCAGAGATCTGTGGGAATCAAAAGCAGTTCCACCTTCATCTCAAGGTTTGAAAATGAAAGCCTGTCCTTCTATTTAAAGGGATTCATCTGCAAGGAGAGAAAAAAAAAATAGCTAATCTTTAGTGTCTGTTCAAATATTTGCTTTTAAATGATTAATTTGTGTTTTAATCACCTAAGAAAAATGTACATACTTCTGCTGGACTTGCATAATCTAAAATAAATGCTTATAATATACCTATGTTGTTGTTGTAAAGTCGATTTTGACTCATAGTGACACAGTATAGGGTTTCCAAGGAGCAGCCGTGGATTTGAAATGCCAACCTTGTGGTTTGCAATCCAGTGTTGACCCTTCAGTGCCATATCAGGAGTTCTACATACAAGGGAAACTAGATCATCTTCTTTTCTGTTAGCACATGTTCTGCTATTGAGGATGCTATGTTCTTAATTACAGAGCAGGACCCCATTAGAATTCAGTAAGAAATGTGACTTAAACAGAATCTAAGATAAAAATTTCAGGAAGCAAAAAACTCAAGTGCCAAAAAACATGCAGACACAGTTCAAGACTAATGACATACCATTTAAACAAATGACTGAAATGTTGATGTAGTTTATCCCACCATACCCTTTTCTAATGGTACTCCAATGCTGACAACTTCACCTACACTGTCAACAATCTCTAAAAAGAAAGCCAAACTGGATGGCAAAGAATTGACTCTGAATCATGGAGACCTCATGTGGATGAAAGTAAAACTGTGCTCCACAGAGTTTTCATTGGCTATGATTGTTTAGAAGTAGAATGTCAGACCTTTCTTTCAAGGTGCCTCTTGTTGTCGAGTCAATTCTGACTCATAACAACTCTGTGCACAACAGAACACAACATGTCCAATCCTGTGCCATCCTCATAATTGCGGTTATGTTTGAGCCTATTTTTGCGGCCACATTGTGTCAGTCCATCCTGTTGGAATCTTCCTCTTTTTTGCCAACCTTCCACTCTTCCAAGCATGATGTCCTTCTCCAGATACTGGTCCCTTCTAACAATGTGTCCAAAGTACTAGAGACAAGTCTCATCATCCTCATTCTAAGGAGTATTTTGACTGTACTTCTTTAAGAGAGATTTGATCGTTCTTCTGGCAGTCCATTGTAATTTCAATATTCTTTATGAACACCATAATTCATTTGCATCGACTCTTCTATTGTCTTCCTTAATCACTGTTCAACTTTGACATGCTTATAAGGCTATTGAAAATATCATGGCTTGAGTCAGGCACACTTTCATCCTCAAATTGACATCTTTGCTCTTGAACACTTTAAAAAGGTCTTTTGCTAAATATTTACTTAATGTAATACATCCTTTGATTTCGCCACTGCTGCTTCTATGATCATTGATTGTGGATCCAAGCAAAATGAAATCTTTGACAACTTGTATCTTTTCTCCATTTATCATGATGTCATTTATTGGTCCAGTTGTGACAATTTTTGTTTTCTTTACATTAAGGTGCAATACATAACTAAAGGTGGTAAGTCTTTGATCTTCATCAGTATTTCAAGTTCTCTTCCCTTTGAATAAGCAAAGTTGTGCCATTTGCACATCACAGGTTTTAGTGACTGTTCTTCCAACCCTGATGCCAGATTCTATTTCATATAATCCAGTTTCTCATATTATTTACTCAACATACAGATTAAGTATGGTGAAAGGATACAACCCTGGATGACGCTGTTCCTGATTTTAGACCATTCAGTATCCTGGTTTGGTTTGAATAAATACCTCTTGATTTATGTATAAGTTCCTCATCAGCATAATTAAGTGTTCTGGAATAACCATTCTTTGGAATTTTATCCATGGTTTGTTTGATTCACACAGTCAAAAGCCTTTGCATATCCAATGAAGAACAAGTAAACATTTTTCTGGCATTCTCTTCTTTCAGTCAAGATCCATCTTAGATCAACATTCATAGCCCTTGTTCCATGTCCTTTTCTGAATCCAACTTAAATTTCTGGCAGTTCCTTTCAATGTATTGTTTCAATAGATTTTTAAATGATCTTCAGCAAAATTTTACTTGTGTATTATATTAAGGATATTGTCCTATAATTTCTGCATTCCTTTGGGTCACCTTTTTCTTTGGAATGGGCACAAATATGGATCTCTTCCAATCAGTTGCCCAGGTACCTGTCTTCCATATTTTTTTGTTGAAACATTTCAATTTAAATTCTCAACACATCATGGGATTTTCATGTTTTCAAATTCTTGTCTGAAGAATGGCTGGATGTGGTCAATTTATTAAATAGTGTCAGGTGGTCTCTTAGTCTGAAGAAATTAAAATTTGTCCAAAATACAATCTATCTATCCCTGAAAGGAATAGCATAGTCGCAGCAAATGCAATTCATGTTTCATTTACCCCTGACCAGCTAGTCTTCCTGTAGACATCTACTATTTAATTGGAAAAAAAAA
>NW_006408566.1:889899-951554 GCF_000296735.1 Chrysochloris asiatica | reverse complement strand
AGCCGCTCCGCGGGATAAAGATGAGGCTTTCTACTCCCGTAAGGATTTACATCCTCGGAAACCCTGTACAGGGTCGCTATGGGTCGGAACCGACTCGACGGCACTTAACAACAACAACAAATATATATATATATACACACATATATGTATAGCAGTATCTTTTTTATGTTAAATAAGAATATATATAGACAGAAGCAGCATCTATTCCTTTTATATGTAAAATTAAAAGGTATAGATGCTTACAATTTTTTAACTGCCGATTTCAAAAAGAGATCTGCTTACCTATCCTTAATAAACAACAGTGCTTCATATATCAATGGAGAGTCCTGGAGTGGTGCCTTAGGAAAGCACGGGACCTCAAGGTCAGTTTGAATGGCAAGGTTGGCTGTTCCAGCTCACCAATCGCTCCTTGGAAACCCTATACAGAGTCGTTATGAGTTGGAGCCGACTTGATGGCACTTAACAACTTTATCAGTTTGTTCTAATGCTTCTTACCTGCAAAAATCAAGCACAAAATTTCAAATCCTGAAACTCACTAGAATGATACAAGGAATTCTGTTAGTGTAATCAAGATGATTGTACTCAAACCTGTTTAGGGTCCTGTATTATCCAAGTTCCCCTCATATTCTGCAATTGGTAGAACATTCAGGCTCTTTATTAAATTTCAAAAACTCCCTGAGTACTTGGGAAAATAGAAATTCATGGGCTCTGGCATTAAGAACTCATTGTTGAGATTGCCAAAGGATTCAGGAGGGAAATCTAAAAACTACAAGTCATGAAGTCATTAGTGAAAAAAGAAAATAAACATTTCTAGCTAAATCAAAGCATTTCTACTGAAATCATGTCTAGTGTACTTAACACTGCACAAGGGGTATATTTTATTCAAATCATTTGCAGTTAAACATATTCCAAAGAGAATTACCAAGCATGGCTGTGTCTCCCACTTCCTGGCCTTTGACCTTATTATAACCCTATGCCTGTAGTGGTTGTAGTTTTTTGTTTCTGTTCAGAGGATGGGAGATGGATGGTAGCTGAAAATTGTCACACTACTTGAAAATCACTTCACTATGAGTCATCTACATTGTGACCTTCTATTTCCTCAGGGCAATTTATTTGTTTGCCAAAAGTCATAGGAATTAGAAAGTAATAGCATAGCCTTTGGGAAGCTTGGCAAATAAGGTGTGTACAGCCTCCCAGGAGCATCTAAAAATAAACGTGTAACTTTACTTTTCTCAGATTAGGTTGAAACTCTAAATTCTAGTTGAGGATTTTCCTGGGACCCTAGTTTGGTTTCACTCATTTATTATCAGCTCTAAAATGACAGAGGAGGATACAGGAAGGACTTGTATCAGTGCAATAGTTACTGTTTTCTAATAAGTTACTTGCAATAGCTATCTTTTGGTGTTGGTGGTGCAGTGGAGGTCCAGATTTACAAAATGTGGGGGGTTTTTGGTTTAGTATTATTGATAAGAACTTTAAGTGTAACATACTAGGTGTGTAATACTCATGTCAGGTGGTGTCTGCCACGTTTGGAGGGGTGAAAATCATTATAGCAGGCTGCTTTTATTTATCAAGCTAAGTATGGACATACCTTTCCAAAGAACACCTTTGCACATATGGTCAATTTAGCATCTGGGTTAAAGAGCTTGTTTTCCCAGAATTCCAAGTATTTAAACTTCAGTATGTTTACTACTACTTCCCTGTGTTGCTCGTATCAGCTTCTGGCAAATAATTTAGTCCATTTTTATTGATTTGGCTATAGGAAGAGTATCTGGGTTGTTTTAAACCCAAATGCTCCAATTGCCATTTGTAAACCAATTTATCCTTATCAATTCTCTCCACATTTAATCCACAGCTTTTTGTCATATTTTTGTTTTGCCTATTGGTTCCCATAGCAACAAGTCTGTTGGCAAATAAATTGTGACTCTCTTAGCCTTCTGCACAATACAAAATCCTTCTAGTGATCCTCAGGCAAGTGTTACATAAAGAGGCAGGAAACTGCAGTTCCTTTGGCTAATAATGATTCTAATCCCTAACCCTACTGCATGCATTGCCCACCCTATCTCCAAACTAGGCTCATGACCCCAGTAAGGAAAGACAGTATGCAAACACTGACCAGACTCCCTGCAACTATTGACAAAAGTACCCAAGGGATCCAACTGCAGATGCAAGGACTGAACCCCTGGTTCAAATGGCTTCCCCTTCTCCCTAAGCAGAAATGACTGTTGGCATAAGGAGAAGCAATTTACACTCGTTTTTCTACAAAATTTCCTAAGAATTCATCTGAGATGTAGCCCAATGAATAACTGTCTTGGATTCAGCCTTGAATCTAATGAGAAGACAATGGGAACATTTAAGCAGATTTTCTCCTGAGAAGTAAAGAGCAAAAGAAAAGGTACCAAGGAGTCATCCCAGAAAATTCAGCTTCTGAAGAAAAATATGTTGTTGTTAAGTGCTGTGGAGTTGGTTTCAACACATAGCCACCCTTTTATAGGATTTCTGAGGAACAGCTGGTGGGTTTGAGCTGCTGACCCTGTGGTTCGCAGTCCAGTGCTTATCCTATAGTGCCACACCATAAGTATAGAAAAATATAGAGGAAGGAAACACATCAGGAGGATATTGTAATGGTTGGCTGAATGCAAGCAATTGAGCCTCAATCTAGACAATTCAGGTATGAAAAGCAAGCAACCTACCAAAACTAGGGACAATGAAGTGTAAGAGTTTTTTTGAGTTAACATTTTACAGAAAGGGAGCCTGTATATCAGAGGTGGGGACTGTCCAGCCTGCGAAATCATTTGCTCTGGTCCTGCCAAAGCAACCGCAGTTCCAGCCATTACGTTAGGGGTGAGTTAGTTAAATGGTTGACCAAATATAGCAGGCTAATTTTTATTTAAGCTGGTAATTTTGTATGGCCCACCAATGTTATAAATATCCAAATGGTCCTTGGCAGAGAAATTCCCCACCTCGCTTTAGATGAAAGACTAGCTTTATGCAGACCTTGACCCAAGCCTGTCTACCAAATATCTTCAAAATAATGTTTAATAATAGACTAGATATTAGTTTGAATTTTAAAGCTCCATTGTGGCTTGGCTCTAAGCTACATGCCTAGCAACCTCAAATCTCCTTATCCTCAATATTTAGGGAAAAAAAAAATCAAACGAACTGTTCATCAGAAATAAAAGCAGACTACATTTGAATGTGCTTTTTTGTTTTGCTTTAGAAAAGTTAGTGAATTCAGGGGAATGAAAATTATGTTAGAAATAAAACTAGTTACTTCCGCTATTGTTAAATTATCATCTGTAAATTTCCCTTTTTGCTAGATCCAATAAAATATGTGATTCTTAAGCACAATGAAGTTTTAAAGTTAGCTGCTTATATGTATTGTACAAAGGTATTTTTGGTCCTTTAAAGGTTATTTTCCTATATTAAACAAAGTTTTCGTGTATTAAAAACTTTTGTGACTCAGGTTTTGTGTCTCTATATAGACACAACACACATAGGTGTTTTTCTTTGCACATTTGCTTTGCACAGTTAATGCCCAGATATGCAAGTCAACTAGCTACTAAGATAGCTAGATGAAAGAAAGCATTTGACAAGTGGAGAAAATAGATCACATTACATTTCTTTGAATTTCTGTGGCCCTCTTCCCCAGCCCTCTACTAAAAAACAAAAGTAAAAACAAAACTTATTTGGTCAGGAAATCTGACGTTAGGTTTTTGCAAAGTCCGTGGAAAACCAAGATGAAACTCTCAGGCAGAACATAAATCAGCTCTCATATTTGCTAAAAAGGAAATTTATTTTCAAAATGTACTGCTGAAATAAATTTTATTTTCAATACTTCAGAGACTTTTCACTCAGAGGACTCTTACTGGACTTGAGTATGGAAAGGCATTTGTTCAGGTCTGTAAGGAATATTATATGTTGTTTTATTCTAGGAAATTTGGTTTTAGCTTTGATGACACCTAGTGTCAGTGGAATGCAATAACTGTTTAAATTCTTCAGCTTTATGATGTTTAGGCATTTCCCTTTAAATCCTCCTTGAAAATTCAAGCCTTACTATTTTCAGTTTGGAATGAAGAAAAAGATCACTTACAGATAAGCCAGGTGTTTTTTGAAGAACCAATCAAGTTTCTCTTTTTCCTCAATGTATATAAAGGCCTAAAACGTAGCTTAAGGACTACGAAATTGTCTTCATGAGGGAGAAATTTCTGCTAAGTTCAGTTGAAAATCAGAGGTAAGGCTGCTAAATTGTTTGTAAATTTGAAAGACCACCACAGATAATCTTGCAAGATTAAGGTTTGTAAGTACTGTAATTTCATTTTTCTCATTTTATATACCCTCCCCAGATGTATATAGTAAACTATAATGTGAAATATATATTCTCTTTCTATTCAGAAAAAAACTAACAGCAATTAACAAATTCCTTTGTTAACAACTATAAGTAAAAAGATATTCGATACTAGGTTTTCGGGTTTATTTGTTTTTTTTTTTTAAAGTACCCATGAAAATGATTTCATCTTAAACTATTTAATAATTACTTTTGACCTTTGTACATGATCTTTTTATTACTATATAAGAAGCTCTATTTCAAACTATGTAAAATGTTTCCCATATGCTAAACATGCACAGTTTTTTCATTTGAGGTCATACAATTCATTTAGTGAAATATTTCACTCTCCTGTACGTTTAAGGAAAATTCTTAAGCAGTACTAAAACTTCAGGCCATTGTTTTAGAAAAGGGAAGACAGTTTCTGGACTCCTATACCTTTTTGAAGTCTGACTTCACTACCATACGTGCAGCACAACAGTGACATCTTAAGGCCAAATAACCAGAGCTCCTTTAGCTAGAGAAAGAACTTGAATTGAGATCTCAGCTGAAAGAAAGTCCATTATCTTATCAAGTAGTTTTCCAGTTTACACTATGCTATTGATAGGTTTTTGTAAGTGTTTCTTTATTTATGACTTCTTTTGCAGTTTTTGTGGACATTTTAAATGTGCATTAATTAGTAAACATTTTACATAGACATATTGTATATTAATGCATGCATTTCACTGCATAGTTTATTGACACTCCCTGTGTAAAGCTTTTAGGGAAGAACCAAGAAGCCACAGCAGTATAGCAAAAGAGGCTTAATCTTTATAAATTGGGGCCTTTTCTGTCTCTTTGCTAGCCTAAGTGGCTACATACAAATTTGAGTGGGAGAGGGTGTGAGGCACCTCTTAACATTTAAGGTTTTCTACTTGGGTATATTCTAGTCAATTGAAAACAAACTGCTTTAATAAAAAACTTTACCATTTTATAAAAAAAATTAAATCATGACATGTCTAATTGAAATGGCTGTATTGTAATTAATATTTTGAGATAATTGTGATTTTGAGCTTAAGTTATATATAAAAATTTTCATTTTTTGTATGTGTTAAAAAGACTGTATCACAATTAATAGTACTTTTTAGTTGAACTACATACTAATGTAAATAAAACTGAATGAAGATATATTTACTACTTTATTAACATAGGTTGTGAATGTACTTAATGGTTTGTTTTTTTTTTTTGCGGTATGAGACCATAACAACAACCTTAAAAGCTGCTTCATTTTATGTGCAAAGAAGTCCTATGACTCTTCATTTTAAATTTACCAAATCAGTGGACATAATTACTTTTGTCAGTTAATTTGCAAATGCAAGTTGTATTCTTCCAGTTTCATTTAATGTATTGACACTAATTGGTAAAGGTGTACAATGTGATTAGGAATGCATTTTGAAGATGCTTTCTGTACAGATACAAAATACAGGGACTAAAATAATGCTGTGCAGTGTATAGCAGAGCCATTTTTCGGCTTTGGTGTACTCAACTTTTTCAGTATTTAAAAAAAAGTGTTTTGAATAACATAAGTCTCTTTATTGTATAAATAATAAAATGTCACCTTATTGTAAAGTGTCCTTTGTTTAATATCAAAACTGGCTTCTTAATCCATCACAGAGCTGTGGTATGAAAGGTTACTGTTTGTTTTAACCAAAAGCAAACAATTGTTATCAATATTGAAAAAGGTAATTTCTGCTCTTACCAGGTAGTATTTATCTTTATTGGCACTGATTTTTTTTTTTTTTTTATAATATAAGCATGCCTCAACCTTCCAAATATATCTAGCAAGCCATTTAAATTGATATACATACTAATGAATTGCCTACTTAAAAGTAAGCTTTATAATGACTGATGAGCCTACTTCTGATATTTTTGGTCCAAACAAAAAAGTTTATATTTTATTTTCATTAAGTCAAATTTATCTACATAAGATTCCCTTTTGTAAAATTACTATATCACTACAACTTTGGTCTTATCAAGACTGCAATTAGGTTTTAAAATAAAGGTATTAAAAATGAAGACATACAAGATTGTAATAAAACACAACAGATTAAGTATACAAGATCTCCTTAACAGGTATTTAACACAGTACATTTCAAGATTTTTATTCAGTATATGTTATTAATTGTTGTCTGTTGCTGTTATCTATAGAGTTAGTAAGATAGTCTTCAACATATTTGAAGGAACAAAAGTTATTTTTAAATGCTCACACACTAGCTGAGGGAAAAATATGCAGATCCAATCTCTTTAATACTGTTGAATCTAACAATACTAGATTATCATATGGAAAATTAATAATAAGGTATCATAAAAGTTGACATGTTTTAAATTCGAAATTGTAAAAGCAATTATAACACCACTAACTATATTTTCTCTATCAATATTTTTATCTACTAGCCACTGAGCTGGAACCAACTCGACAGGATTTAACAACAAAAACATGCCATTTCTGTGACGTTGTTGTTGTTAAGTGCCACTGAGCGACACTGTATAGGGTTTCTGAGGAGAGGCTGGTGAGCTTAAACCGCCAACCTCATGGTTCAAACAGACTTTGCAGTCCAGCACATTAATCCACAATGCTACACCAGGACATCAGCAACCTAGAAAAAGTGATTTCATAAAATGGGGGGGGGGGGGGAAATCACCGAATAGCTAGAAAAGACACATTCTAACTAGATTAAAGCAAAAAGAAAACAGTGAATGCTGATTTAAAAGTTGTACCAAGATGAACCAAATCACAAAAGTTCTATCACAGGTAATGAAAAATCTTGTTTTGTCAAATGTCAAAGAACAAACAGTACTAAATGAAGTTTATTTCGATTTTTATCTAATAAAATGGTAGAAATTGAGTGGACAATTTCAAACCAATTGGCCTTATTATATGCAATACAAGCAGAAATGGAAAAAAGGCCCACTTCTAAGAAAATGTTTTGTCATTATAAAAATATTCACATTAAATAAATATTCATTTTTGAAGGAAGTGCTTGCTATGTTACAAAGGAATGAAAGTGAGTGAAATACATCTTGTGCAAAACATTTTGAATAAGTATATGCACTTTATATGTAGTTATCACCATTATAAATGTATACAACAACTTAGAAAAAAATTGTCAAATAGTTGTCAGTGTAAAAATATTCTGTGGCTGGCAATAAGACCCAAGCCAATTATACCAATGACTAGGTGATACTGGAAAATTTAAGATCAATTATAGCAATCAACTTTAGGATGATATTAAAAGAAAATGTTATGTACTTCAAACAATTTAGTAGGCTAGGATTACAGAGCAACTTCAATTTAAGTAGGAATTCGGTCTCTCAAATATTCCAGGATAGCAGCTGTTCCTTTCATTAATATAGCAGCACGAGGAACACGGAATGGGTTTCCATCTAGGAGTAATGTTCTAAAGAAAAGACAGAAATTAAGAATTTAAACATCTTTCACTACAGAGACATTTCTTCTAATTTCATTTGCTATATGAAATAAAATAAAAATTCTGCACTGTTTCTACTTGTTCTTTTTCAAACATAAGCATTTAAATAGAATTATAACTAAAATAATAAGCAAAACAAAAATAATTGAATGTTTATTATGTGAAAGGTATGATGCTAAGTAAGTTACATTCATTGTCTCTTTTAATTCTCTTAACAATAGTATGATGTAGGTTTTATTAATATTTATGTTTTATGACAAGGAAGGAACACAGATCTTAAGTAGTGGAGCTGTGTTTCTAATCTCCTTTATACCCAGCCTCTTCTCAATTTTATAATGACCACATATTAAATGATCAAACTGGGTTGACACAAATATGAGAATGAATAAACTGATAAATAACAGCACTAGGGCCATAATCAATGTATTTGCTACTCCCATCCCTGGGAAGTATGAACACATTCCTGATCTCACTCCCTCACTTGACCAGATATACATATATAGATCTATTTACACATTCTAAAATCAGGTTTAAGATTTATCAGCTTGTTATTTTGTTTCTTTATATAATAAATGAAATCTTTAGTTATAAAAGACATATTAATTTTTAATAGCTTAAATGATTCTTGTAAAACGAAAGTCAAAGGACTCACATCATATTATACACTAGATCTAAATTATATCTTCACAGCTTTCTATGTACTTTAGGGAATTATTTTAAAGGCTAATGCTCTTAATGTCTAGGAAAATGAGTTATTTACTTGCCTCCTCTAATTTACTACTATAAGTTACTAGAGCAGATACCAGTGCTGATACTTTCATAAAGCAGAAAATGCCAAACCATTTATATTCTTTTAATAAGTAGCTATTGGGACTTTACTCTATTCAGATACTGGGATAACTTTTTCTAAAGGAAGACAAAAACATGTTACAATTTAGTCCAAACAAACATTTGTGGGAAATCACAAGAGATTAACTCTGCCTGGAGAATCAGGAAGGTTTTCAAAGGTGATATTAAAGTACACTGTTGGTGACAACAGGGTAAAGTCATTTCAGGTTGTGGGAATAGCAAATTCAAAGCATGAGAAAGACTATGCTGGGCTTAAAATGGAACAGTGGCAGTTCATAGTCAGATTTTGAAAAACTCTGCATGCAAAGCTAAGGAGTTTGCATTTCCCTAAAACTTCTATGCAGTAAAACTTCATGGCACAAGTATACATACTGATGAAAAAAGTGCTACTAGAACAAAACAGTTACTATATTTACACACGTATCATGTAAGAGGGCTTTGTAAATTTCATGGAAAAATGGAATTAAAAGATAATGGAATTTTTCCACAAATGTTCAGAAGTCCCATCATATAAGCAAAGTTAAAAAATACATTTGGTAAAATGTTAAAGTCAGAATTAGGATTCTGGGTTTTGTTACTTATTATTTTAAATAGGATCTTTAATTTGTTACTTCAAATTCCTTCAAGATTACCTCAACAAGAAAAAAACGATTTTTAACAAATCAAATGAAAAAACTCCAAAGAGAAAAACATAGTTACCTTAAATTTACACAATTCCCAAGCTCTGGTGGGATTTGTAAAAGGTCATTATTTTGAAGGTCCAATGTAGTCAGATTTTCCATCAATTTTATCTTCTGAGGATCCACAGATGCAACCTGATTATTACTAACCAAAACTGTTTCAAGCATGGGGATACGATATAGAACTTCTGGCAATATTTTGAACCTATTATAACATAAGCAAAACACCTAAACATATTGGGTTCAGATGTCAAAAAAATACCTTAAGTAAACAATCTTCAGTTTGATAAAATGAGATATTTTCTTCAGTGTATATTATTTCATATTTGATATTAAGTCCTATATTTCAAATTTTCCTGAAAACAGAAAGCAGATTAATTTTGGAACCTTGAAACGTATGTTAAGTGGACAGACTTCTAATAGATTCTATATACTCTAAAAAATGAAAGTTTAAGTTCTCCCATGCTTTTCTTTTCACATTCAGGAGATAAGGTAATCTTCCTGAGATTCTCTTTAAAGACTCTGCTTGGATCTATTTTTCCTTAGTTCAATTTTACTTCTCATGAAACAGAATCAATGAAATATATGAAATAAAATTACAGTTTTATATTTTGCTTAAACTCAAGCTTCCAAAATGAATGAAATTTTGGTTCTTGAAAAGCATACAAACTAGCATACATTGCTGGCTTGCATACCAAGAGATGGGAAGGTGCCAGCTCTCAGAGAAGTACTTGTAAATTAACACAAAATCTTTGAGGACACCCTAAGGGGGACAGAGGTTGGCAAGAATTCAGTGTGAAGTAAACTGTAGCCTGAAGTATAAAAAACAAGGATATGTTAAAGGAGAGTCTTTTTGGCTGTGGACTTTTCATTGCCTCATATTGTTCTTCCTTTACAAAAAAGCAATAGTGAAAGGTAAACTCAAGGTAACTCTGAAGTTCCAGAGAGAATGGAAAGCCAATAATCAGGAGGACAAATGAGTTGCATGGTCCCTAAATGCACTTTTTCCTCTTTCCACTATACAAAACATAAAGCTAATTTTTTAACAGGACATTACAAAAGATATAGTTCACCTGGTAAAACAGATATTAGAATTAGGTTTTGCCCTTTTCCAAGAGACATTACTTGACAAAGCAACTTATAGCTTAATGGACAAAGAGATGAACTCACAAACAAAAATTAAGTGAGACCTGAAAAGTACATATATTTTGTGCATATATCTTGAACTACATACAATGATATGACCTATGAATGAGAAGACAAAAATAACAGAGTAACAGAGTAGGCAGAACAAGAATTAGAATAAGCATAAATATGTCCCAAGAAAAATAAGAATTTGAGTAACACCAAGCAGAAACAAGTAATTATAAAAGGAACTAAACAGAGACTTAACATATAAAAATATAATTATTGAAATAAAGTTCTCAACAGATAAGTTGGCCAGCATAACATATATCTCAGAAGAACAACCTAAGTAAAAGAATTTTCCTGGAGTGCTTCAGGAAAAGATACAGAGATGGAAAGATTGACAGAAGATAATGAAGTAAATGATTAAAGTAAACCTGTCAACATTCATATAAAAGGAATCTCATAATGAAAGAAAAGAATTTCCAAATAAATAAGATTTGAAAATGGAATGATGAGGAAATTTCCAGAATTAAAAAAAGTTGAAAAGGTTAATAATGTGATAACCACACATAAAAGAAAAAGAAAAAAAAATCGAAGACAGACACATTACATCAAAGGTTCTTTTTAAAAAATTCATAAGAACTGTTAAATGATATTGTGAATAGTTCTCTCAGACACAGATTACCTGCAAAGGAATAATAGGATCATCTCTATGAGCAACAAACAACGACCTAAGTGTGTGGAAGTAAAATGAATCTGACCATAGAATGCAACCATTAGAAGTAAAGGGCACATAAACCTTGTGAATAACTGAGGAACACTGCCAGAAAGCACTAGAATATTGAATACTGACACATGATGAATAGTTTCAGAATACTGTCAGATACAGGGCAGGAAAATGAGACCCTCAGGTTATAAGGCACTCAAATATGACTGGGAAAAGAGCTGCCTCTTCAAAGCAGAGGTGGCCATGATGATATGAATGGAGTAAATCTTTCAGAACCTTCTGCTGTTGGATGACAACTCAAAATGAAGAGAAACAACAACTATAATATTTAATTAATAATCAGAACATGGAATTTATGAAATATGAATCTAGGACAATTAGAAGTTGTCAAAATGAAATGGGACATCAAGCTTTAAGAGATACAGCTTGATATCTTAGGCATTAGTGAGTTGAAATGGAATGGTACTTGCCATTTTGAATCTGACAATTCTATGGCTTACTATGTCAGAGCTGACAAATAGAAGAGTAATGGTGTTGCATTCATGACTACAAGATCGATCTTGAAGTATAACGCATTCTATTATAGGATAATACCCTATCCATAGGCTTACAAGAAAGAACAGTTAACACCACAATCATTCAAATTTATGCAACAACCACTAAAGTCAGTGATGATGAAACTGAAGAATTCTACCAACTTCTTCAGTCTGAAATTGATCAAACATAAAATCAAGATGTAATGACAATTACTGGTAACTGGAATGCAAATGTTGGAACAAACAGAAAGGATCAATAATTACAAAATACAGCCTTGGTGATAGAAACATTGCTGGAAATTACATGATAGAATTTTGGAAAACCAGTAATTTATTCATTGCAAATACCTTTTTCAAGCAAACATAAAAGACGACTATACACATGGACTTCACCAGATGGCATATACAGAGAGCAAACTGACTACATATGAGGGAAAAGATGGTGGAAAAGCTCCACATCATCAGCCAAACAAGGCCAGAGGAAGACTTTGGAACAGACATCAACGACTCACACACAAGTTATGGCTAAAGCTGAAGAAAATTAAAATAAGTCCACAAAAGCCAAAATATGACCTTGAACATATCTCACCTGAATTTAGAGATCATCTCAAGAACAGATTTGATGCATTAGACATTACTAACTGAAGCTCATACAAGTTGTGGGATGAGGATTGATGGCGGCTAGGGTGGAGGTGCAGTGAAGTTCACCGTCAGCAATACCACAGAACACCAGGCAAAAAAGATCCAGGGCAGAGCTCCAAAATGCGGAACCACAGAGATAGGAATATTTAAAAGGTTTGAAGGCTTATAGCTAGTGGAACTTGTAGCAAAACTAAGAAATTGCGTACTTTTGAATCTGCCAACAACTTGGGCAAAACCAAACGGCAGGACCAAGTGGGGGGGAGCAAACACAGCACAGAAAAACACCACTGGAACCTTGAAGCAAAGGTGGACAATATACTTTGTCAGTTTTGCTTTGTTCTGATTTTCTTTTTTTGTTTGTTTGTATCTGTTCATTGTCCCTCCTCCCCCTGCCCACCACACTGAGCGAGTGGACACCCTCACCCTCACCACTGGTGGGTTCTTCTGTCATGTATGCGCACAGATACACTCAGCCCAAGAGTAGGCCCTGAACTGTTTTGTTTTAATACAGGAAAGGCCAGGACAGGTGTAGAAAGGGAAAGAGAGTTTTAAAACAAAACAGTACGAAAATTAAATTAAATCCTGAGGTACAGCATAACAGCCAACAGTGGCATCTTGAAATCTCTCAGGCAGCTTTGAAGACAAGAAGCTGAAGAGAGGACATTAAAGTCATATTAGGCAACAGATTTTTTTTTTTCCTCTCTCCCTCCTCTCCCTTTTCTGTGATTATAGACTACAGTACTCAGTCTAGTTTTGTCTTTCTGTCATTGTTGTTGCTTTTTTTTTTTTTTTTTTCTGGTGCTGTTTTGCTGTTGTATGTTCCCCTTCTACCTTTGGGGGGTTCTTACTCTCCCTATATTACCCAAGAAGAGACAGCAACTGCTGCCATATACTCAAACTACAACCACACTCTATAGAACACCAAAACCCAGGCAAGAACCAATACCAATTGCCATATACCAGGGAGGCAGACAACACCTGTGAAAGTTACTCTGAGTTAAGCAATAAGAAGAGTGAAAAGGGAAGCCCAAATCCTGATCACATCTACCTGGAAGCAATCAGAAAGCATAAAAAGTACCAAAACACACATCCAATTAAGTATTAAGGCCACAGATAAACACTAAACATGTCCAAGAAGCAAAAGCAGATGACCATATCAGCACATGTCCAGAAACAAGATAAAATGTCCGAGACAAATGACCTAGAGCTAGACCTGGACTATATTCTGGAAGGAGGGCAGGCCTTGGAAATGCCTGAGAAGGTATTCAGAAAAATGATTATAAAATGTTTAAAAACACTTTACAATAGAGTTGAGAAAAATATAGAAGACGTCAGGAAAGTGCTACAAGAACAATCAAATAAGAGAGATACAGCATTGGAAACAATTCAAAACCTACAGAAAGAGTCCAAATGATCAATAATAGAATATCAGAAATTGACAATACTCTGAAAGGGCAAAGGAGCAGAATAGAAGAGATGGAAGGCAGAACCAATGAGCTAGAAGACAAATCTCTCAACACAACTAAGATAAAAGAGCAAACAGGAAAAAGGATAAAAAAAAACTGAAAAAGGACAACATGAAGAGAAATAACTTAAGAATTATCGGCATTCCAGACAAGAAGAATCACACAAGTCCACAGAGGAAATAGTTAAAGAACTGCTGGAAGAAAATTTCTCTAACATCCTGAAAAGTAAAAAGATAAACATTCAACAAGCTCAACAAAGTCCAGGAAGGATAGACCCTAACAGAAAATCACTGAGACATATCATAATCAAGCTGTCCAAAATCAAAGATTAGGTGACACTCCTGAAAGCAACTAGGGAAAACAGAAGTGTTACATACAAAGGCAAGCAAGTCAGATTAAGCTTGGATCTCTCAGCAGAAACCATGCAAGCAAGAAGGCAATGAAGAGACATATATAAAACCATGAAAGAAAAAAACTACCAACCAAGAATCCTTTATCCAGCAAAGCTATCAATCAAATGTGATGGTGTAATCAAAACATTCCAGGATAAACAGAAACTTAGGGATTTTGCCAAAGCCAACCCTGTACTACAAAGAGTTGTGGGATGACATCAAGAACATCATATAGGAAGAAAGCAAACAAGTCCAAAATAGATTTCAGAAGACTCTAAAACTTGCTCTCCAGACCAAAAATGATAAACAAAAGGAAGAAATGAGGAGGTAAAAGAGATGAATAGAAATTTTGAAAGAGCAGCTCTATAAGACAAAGTATTAGAAAGAAATGTGCAAATACCTGGAGTTATAAAACTAAAAAGGAAAAACATGCTCAGCATTTCTTAAGCTGAAAGAACTGAAGAAAAAATTCAAGCCTCACATGCAGTATTGAATGATTCTATGGGCAAAATAATGAACGATGCTGAAAGCATCAAAAGAAGATGAAAGGAACACAGAATCACTGTACTAAAAAGAAATGTTCAACTATCTCAAGAGGTAGTATATGATCAAGAGTCAATAATAGTACTGAAGGAAGTAGGTCAAGGTGCACTGAAGGCATCAAAGAATAAGGCTCCAGGAATTGACAGAATACAAACTGAAATCTTTCAGCAAATTGATGTGCACTGGAGGCACTGATATCTATCACAATAAATATGAAAGACAGCTATCTTGCAACGAATTGAAAAAGATTCATACTTATGTCCATTCAAATGAGAGAAGACCATGGAAATCAATGGACAATATCATTAATACTACATGCAAGTAAAATTTTGCTAAATAAAAAAAATGGCTACAACCATACACCCAGAAGTTCAAGATTCAGACAAGGACATGGTGTCAGATGGATCTTAGCTGAAAGTAGAAAATACCAGAAAGATGTTTACTGGTGCTTTACTGATTATGCAAAGACTTTCCACTGTGTGGATCATGACAAGCAATGGATAACATTGCAAACAATGAGTATTCCAGAACACTTTAGTGAGCTCATGAGAAACCTATACATAGACCAGTAGGAAGTCGCTAGAACACAGCAAGGGGACACAGAATTTTCAGGTTTTTAAATCAGGAAAAATAAGCACAAAGGCTGTATTCTTTCATCATACTTACTCAAATCTGAGGAAATAATTTAAAAAACTGAATTATATAAAGAACACGGATTCAGTACTGGAAGAAGACTCATTAACAATCTGCAATATGCAGATTATACAATTTTACTTTCTGAAAATGAAGAGAACTAAAAACTTACTGATGATGATCAAAGACCACAACTTTTGGTATGGGTTGCACCTCAATGTAAAGAAAACAAAGATCTGCACCACTGGAACAATAAGTAACATCAAGATACAGGGAGAAAAGATAGGCACTGTCAAAGACAATTTTGCTTCAATCAATCATCAACACTCATGGAAGTAGCAGTCAAGAAATAAAGAGGGATTGCACTACTTAAATCTGCTGCAGAAGATCTCTTTAAAGTGTTCAAGAGCAAAGATACTAGTTTGAGAACTAAAGTGCCCCTGAACCAAGCCATGGTACTTTCAATAAACTCACATGTAAGTGAAAGTTCAAAAATGAATAAGGACCACGTTTGTCAACGATAAGGGGAAGGGAGGGAAAAACAGCAATGAAGCTGTGAGCTAAGCCCTACAACATTCAATAGACTCTGTGAATCTGGATGGAGACCTGGTTGGCCAGCAGTGTGGCAAGACCTGAGGACTCTTGGGCCCCGAGTGAGTGACATAGCCACAGAGGACTAGAGTGGAGAGTCAAGCGTCCAGCTGATAAAAAGAGTGGTCATATGCACAAGAACAACCATACTTGCAGATAATACCCATTTGACCTGGCTTCAATGACTGGATGGATGATCAGAGCTCAACTAGAAGAAGAAAGAAGAGGAAAAAAAGAGTAATCTGATACAATTTCATGAACTTGACCTTCACCTATAGATGCCTTAGCTCAAAAGAGGGAACAAATTGTTACAGTGAGGATCATTCCCACACCCTCGCTTCACCAGGTCGACAGGGATGCGCATCTTAGACATTGGCTACCCAAAGTTGGGGGGCTACAAAGGCAAGAAGTGATTGGCTTACAAGCTTTCATGAGGTAGCCTAGATCTAGAGGGCATGGAGGAAGGTAGAATCTCCTCTGAGTAGCATCCAATCTGTCTAGGCGGGGCTGATGAAACGAAATGCAGATAGGGCTCTTGTGATACAATAGTGAATAATTGTTATCAGGACTGATTGTGAGGGTTGAAAATGTAAAGGTAGACATTTTGTAGCAAGGAGGGGAGTGACTGACTTTGCAGTCTAGGAGCGGAGATCCCTGGGACCATCAAGGGAGAAGAGTGGAGAGTGGGACCCTACCCAGAGAAGCAGTGATGCCTGAGATGGAGGCAGAGATGATGACGAGGAAAGATGGAACAGCTGGGGACATTAGACCCAGAGAGGGAGAGGGGCTGTGTGCTGACGACCAGTGGGCAGACTTGTAGTACATACCCTTCGGCTGGTTGATGATGCATGGAGGGGATTGTAACCATGGCAATGAAATGATATACGATAGGATGAATGTAAATCTCATGTTCTCCCATGTAAACTATAATATAATTCACAATAAAACATTTTTTTTTAAAAAATGAATAAGAAAGATCATAGAAGAATTGATGAATTGAGTTATGATGTTGGAGAATATTATACATACCATGTATTATCAGGAAAACAAGCAAATCTGTGTTAAAAGAAGTAAAGCCAGAATGCTCCTTAGAAGCCAGGATGGTCAGACCTTGTTTCTCATACTTTAGACATAGTATCAGGAGGGACTGGTGGTTATGTGCCATGGAGTAGGTTCTGACTCATAGCAACCCTATACAGGGTTTCTGAGGCTGTAATCTTTACGGGAGCAGAAAGCCTCATCATTCTCCTGCGGAAAAGGTGATAGTTTTGAACTGCTGACCTTGAGGTTCGCAGCCCGATTCGTAACCACTATGCTACTAGAGCTCCTTATCAGGAAGGATTAGTGCCTAGAAAAAGACATATGCTTGGTAAAGTGTAGGGTCCACGAAGAAGAGGAGTAACCTCAACAAGATGGACTGATACCATGGCAGCAGCAATGGGCCCAAGTATAACAACGATTCTGAGGATGGCACAGGACCGGGTAGTGGTTTTTGTTATGTTGTGAATAGAGTCACTATGAGTCTCAACTGGGGGATGGCACCTAACAACAACAAAGACTTCCTTCATAAAAATACTTACAGGTGTTCTCTAAAAAGAAAAATTAATCTTGGAAAAAAAAAACATAGAAGTAAGGATGAGTAAAGAACTTAGTAGAGTTTACTGTGTCTAAGGAAAAAAAGAAAATTTAAGCAAGCTAATAGAAGAAAAAAAGGAACATAGAAGCAACGTAATTATGAAAAGAAATAAGAAAGCAAAAATGACAGGAACACCAAGTGGTTTAAAATTAAGAAAGGTATGCAACAGTGTTGTATTCTTTCACCATACTTATTTAACCTGCAAATAACCTGAGAAGCTGGGTTCTCTGAAGAAAAACGTGGCATCAGGATTGGAGGAAGACTCATTAACAACCTGCGATATACAGAAGATATAACCTTACTTGCTGAAAGTGAAGAGGACTTAAAGCATTTACTGATGAAGATCAAAGATCACAGCCGTTGGTATGCATTGCATCTCAATGTAAAGAAAACAAAAATCCTCACCACTGGACCAAAAACAACATTCTTATCAATGGAGAAAAGATTGAAGTTGTCAAGGACTTCATTTTTCTTAGATCAATTGTCAACACTGATGGAAGCTACAACCAAGAAATCAAACGACGTATTGCATTAGGCAATTAGAGATAATCACGTTCATGACACAGAAAAGCATGTGCAAAAGACTCTAGAAAGGAAATAACTTTTGGTATTTGGGAATGGTGAGGTACCCAATATGACTGGAACACTGTTATAATGGTGTTAGATGAAGCAGGAGAACTGTTGCTGTTAAGTGCTATACATTGGGTTTGAGAATTAGGTCGATAAAAAAGAGAAGCAGATCTAAAATAGCCTCAAGTACTCCAATATCTTAGAGGACTGCAAGAGGGAAAGTGGCTGGGAGAAAAAAAAAAAGAGAAACAAAAATGGTATAGTTTAACTAGTAAGAATGTCTATGATGAACACTGTGATCCTTTAAGACCTACCATTGTTGTTGCTGTTAAGTGCTATCAAGTCAGTTCCAGCCCATAGCAATCCTGTATAGGGTTTCCAAGCAGCAACTGGTGAGCTCGAACCTCTGACCTTGTGTTTCCAACCAACTGCAGTCTAGTGCATTAACCCACAGTGCCACACCAGGACTCGAAAATCTATCTAAATATGATCAAACTAATCATAATCACACCAACTCAAAAGATGAGATAAGAAACTTAGAGGACAGTCAGTTTATACCAATGGGGGAGGAACAAGTAGGAAAAGAAGGATGATAATGGTTCCACAACTTGAAGAATGTAATCAATGTCACTGAAATGTACATGTAAAAATTGTTTAACTGGTGCATGTTCTCCTGTGTATTTTCTGAACAACAACAAAAATATAGTGAATGATATTTATCAAAAAAACAACAACAAAAAACCCTATAAAGCATTTAATTTATAATATTGTATTACTTAATCTAAGAGTCCCTGAGTGGCACAGTTTAGCATTCATCTACTAAATGAAAGATTGGTGGTTCAAATCTACCCAGAGGCACCTCAAAAGAAAAGCCTGATGACCTACTTCTGAAAGATCACAACATTAAAAACTCGATGGAGCATAGTTCTTTTTCTACTCTCACACACATGGGTTCACTAGGAGTTGCAACTGGCTTGATATGGTTTATTTCTTAACTGAGACAGTATATACAAAGGTGTGTATTGTATTATTCTTTATACCTTTTTATGGTATCCTGACATGGGCCTACAGGATAAACACTGGACTGCTAACTGCAAGGTCAGGAGTTTAAGCCTACCAGCTGCTCTTTGGAAGCCTTATGCAAGGTCGCTATGAGTTGGATGAACTCAACAGAACTAAACAACAACAACATATCTTTCCATATACCTGAATGTTATAGTAGAAGGCACTGATGAGGTTAAAAAAACAACAACAAAAAATGCAATAGTTATATCTAGATTAAAAAAAAGAAACATTTAAAATGAAAGCCACAGTGAAAGTTAAATGAATCCAAATGTAAAATAAATAACAATAACAACAATTGCTTTAAAAGTAAAGGTCATGGGGACTCTTGGGCCCAGAGTCAGTGACATAACCACAGAGGACTAGACTGGAGAGTGAAACATCCAGTTGATAAGAAGAAAGGGCATATTCACAAGAACACCTACACTTATAGATAATATCCACTTGACCTGGCTTCAATGACTGGATGATCAGAGCTCAACTAGAAGAAAAAAGAAGAGGAAAACAGAGTAATCTGATACAATTTCATAAACTTGACCTACACCTATGGATGCAGTAGTTCAAAAGAGGGAACAAATCTTTACAGCAAGGATCATTCCTGCCCCCCACCCCCATACACAAAATAGAGAGGGATGGGCAACTTGGACATTGGCTACCCAAAGTTGGGGGCTACAAAGGCAAGAAGTGACTGTCTTACAAGGTTTCAAGAGGGAACCTAGGTCCAGAGGGCGTGGAAGAAGGTACAATCTCCAGAGTAGTAGCCAATCTGTCTGGGCGGGGCTGATGAAAGAATATGCAGATAGGTCTCTTGTGATATAATAGTGAATAATTGTTATCATGAGTCCTGGTGTGGCGCTATGGGTTAATGTGTCAGACTGCAAAGGCGTCTGAAATGCAAGGTCGATGGTTCAAGCTCATCAGTTGCTCCTTGGAAACCCTATACAAGGTCCCTATGGGTTGGAACCGACTCCATGGCACTTATCAACAACAACAATTGTTATCAGGCTGATTGTGAGCGTTGGAAATGCAAAGGTAGACATTTTGTAGCTAAAGAAGGGAAGTGATTGACTTTGCAGTCTAGGAGCAGAGGTCCCTGGGACCATTAAGGGAGAAGAGCAGAGAGCAAGACCCTACCCAGAGAAGCAGTGACACCAGAGATGGAGGCAGAGACGATGACGTGGAGAGATGGAGTGGCTGGGGACTTTAGACCTAGAGAGGGAGAGGGGCTGTGTGCTGACGATCGGGTGATAGGCTTGCAGGGTATACCCTTTTGTTGGTTGATGATGCATGGAGGGGATTGTAACCATGGCAATGAAATGATATTTGATAGGATGAATATAAAGCTAATGTAAATTACCACATAATTCACAACAAAACATTAAAAAAAAAGGTCAATAGGAAAGAAAGAAATAGTACCAAAGAAGCTGTAAGAATAAAGTGTTTTATAAAGTAAGGTGTGACCAATTATACTGTTGGAAAAGCTGGTAAAATAAGAACAGATAGGTAGTAGCCAAATCATTTAGTAATAAAAATAGTTGCAAGCCCGATTGTAGAAAATACAAACTTTCTTAAAAGTGTAGACATGTGACAGTGATTATAAAGAACTACTTAGAGTTCTTTATGAGAAGCCATGGATAAGCACTGGACTACTAACTGTAAGATCACTCCACAGGAGAAAAATGAGGTTTTCTGCTCCAGAGCTGTAAATTCAGATAAATTTACAGTGTTGGAAATCCTATATAGGTTCATTATGAATCAGAATTAGTCCCAATGCAGTAGATTTGGTTTATGGTTTTATGAAGATGAGCTGATAAGTAACAACTGAAAGAGATGTGGTGGTAACCTCCTGCAGTGGAATCCTATGGCATGTTTGAAGGTTATGCATGCCTCTAGAAGAGATGACTTACAAGCCAAAGATGATGAGCAGATAAAAAAAAAAAAAAAAAATGAGAAGAGGAGTCAGAATCCAAAATGCAACTGTAGAGATTACATTTTGAAATGACCAGAGACTTGCTTCTAAAATGATAAAAATCAAAGATCGAAAAGATGGCTATAATCATAATATTATTCAGAATTGATAGTGGAAATAAAAGCACGTTCTACTTTGAAGACTTCTATGAAATAGAAAGTAAGACTATCAGCTGAGGAGAGAGGGAAAGATGGTATGTAAAATTTAACAGAGGAGCACAGAAGGTATCAAACAGTCATTCTAGAAAATAGGAAAGCAAATTTGCTAAGGAAAACTACACAGCAAAGATGAGTTGAGATTTTTGTGGCCAAGATTCTGAAACGAAAACAGTAGTAGTTGAGTTGTGTGATAGACCATGAAATCTCAATTAAGAAAAAAGAGGCAGTAAGAAAGTTATGGATAAATGAAAATAGTATCAATAAATTACAGATTGAATAAGATGACAAATTGTTGTGTAGCAGGGGTGACAATCTAGAATGACTGAAGGTTCTGGTCATGTATCACATAAGTGAACAGCATTATCATCTACCTGTTGTTCTTGGTGTTGAGTGCCATCGAGTCAGTTCCAACTCATAGCTAATCTGTACAGGTTTCCAAGGAGTGGCTAGTAGTTGGAACCGCCAATCTTGTAGTTACCTGTGCAGTGCTTATCCTAAGTACCACACCTGGAGCTCTGTCATCTATCTATTCAAGCCTAAAACCCAGAAGTTGTTTTAATTCCCTCTTCTTTCTTATCTCCCTCATTTAATCAACCAGAAATTCTTACAGATTTTCTAATTTTTAAAATCAGTTTGTTTTCAAATCTAATCAAATTATGTAAGACTATGACTCTACACTTTTTGTTCAAACTAGATGAGGTAAAACTCTGTTACCTGTATCTACAGAGGAGTTCTGGTGTGGTGTTGTAGGATAAGCACTAGACCACAAGGCTGATTTGAACTGCAAAGTGGCAGTTCAAACCCACCAGCTGCACCTTGGAAACTCTATCCAGGGTTTGTATGAGTTGGAAATGACTAGAAGGCACTTAACAACAACATACCCAGCATGTCTAAAAGGTAACATTAGAAGTCCTAACCACTAGGTACATTTCAGAACTTTTATTCCCAGGTGTCTATGCTACATTGCATACACTACAGCAACTCTAGAGAGGGTTTCTGAGGCTGTAAGTCTCTATGGGAGCAGAAAGTCTCATCTTTCTCCCATGAAGCAAGTGGAAGATTTGAACTATTGACATTGTGGTTAACATCCTGGATTGTAGCTACCAGGGCTCTTTTCCATAAAGTTTACAGTCGTAGAAACCATACTGTTACAGGGTCACTGTGAGTTGGAATCAACTCATGGCAGTGGGGTTAATCATTATGGATGTTGACTGTCTTCTCTTTCTCCCATGGTGCCAATGGTGATTTTGAGCCACTTACCTTTCAGTTAACAAATAAATGCTTAACCACCGTAGCACTAGGACTCCTTGTTGTTAAGTGTGGTTGGGATCCCAGAAGTAAAATCAAACTGCTGACCTTTCAGTTAGCAGTTGAGTACTTAACCACTGCACCATCAGGGCTTACAGCTTTGGAAATCCTACAGGGCACGTTCTAGCTTGTTTTATTGGATCGCAATGAGTTAGAATCTATTTAATCCATTTGATGGCAACAGTTTGTTTTTTGTTTGTTTGTTTGTTTATTGTTTATCTGACTCTTTTCATTGTTTTTCTCTAGTATAAAAATTTTATAGATTTTGTACAAAATTAGTCAGAGAATTGTCTGTTCTGTCTCTTACCTATTAAAGGAAAGATTGATCATCTGTAGTCTTATCAACGATTCCATCTCTTCAGGCAAAGAGTTTAGAAAATTGTTTCTAAATTGGAAAAAAATACAGGATTTAGAAAGTTTGAAAATTTTTATAATTTTTAATTCATGTTTAAAATGTTACACAGAAGGAAACAAATTATTTATATCAGTATGCCAATCCTCAACCTGATCTTATTAAATCTGAGTATTAAGAATTCTGAATACGTTAACTGCCCTAAGTATTTGATTAGTGTGCTAACATGCTACCAACTATTAAAGGAGCCCTTATAATGTAGTGGATTAAGAGTTGGGCTGCTAAACGCAAGGTAAGCAGTTCGAATCTACCAGTAGCACCATGGGAGAAAGATGAGGCTTTCTGCTCCCTTAAAAGAGTTATAGCCTTGCACACCCTACAAAAGTTCAGTAGGAGTAAGTGTAGACTCCAAGGAATGCAACCACCACTACTCACCAGGAACAATGGTAAAGCAACCAAGTCTTTAACAAGTATGCTTAACAAGGTAAATGTAAACAAATCCCTTATCTTTCAAAATGGCTCCGTAATACTTCTTAGACAGGGACCGCTATAAAAAATATATTAAATATTCAATTGGTATTAATACATCTGTTGTTACATAATACATAACATGTATACTAATACATTTGTTGTTGTTATTGTTAAGTGCCATTAAGATGGCTCCAACTCATAGCGACCCTGTATAAGGTTTCCAAAGAGCGGCTACTGAATTTGAAATGCCAACCTTGCATTTCAAACCGATCTTTTGGTGGAGTGTTTATCCTATAGCACCACACCAGAGCTCCTGTGCCTTTAAAATTTTTAAATTATAAGAGAAAAAAATGAAACAGGAAGGTAAAGAAAATGTGTATGCTTAGAAATTTGAAACTTTCTACTTCAAAGGTATTAGGCATTTCTTCTCTAAATTTGGAATTTGAATTTGCACAACTCATGTTTTTCCTCTCATGGTGAAACATGGAAGTAAACACAATCTTATTTATTATATGAAGCATAATCTGGGACTCACGTTAGAAGGAAAAATAACAATAAGGCAAAAGGATCCGAGAGGCAATACAAACTACCTAATACTAAAAGATACTTGTAAGAATATTGCCCAATAGATGGCTACTTATAAATGAAACCTTCTTACAACCGAAAAATGTCCTCTATCCTATTGCTTTGAGTTTAGTGATAGTCATATTTGTTACAGTGCAATCTATATTTTTACTTTTCTCTATGCTTTATTCCAGTTATTATCTTTAAGTTGTGTTGAATCATCTACTGATTGTTTCTGTTCTTTTCCTTGAGTCTTAAAGCTACTAATAGCAGACATGAGAGAAGATTTTGATCAGTTAGAAACTCCCAGGTACAGTTATAGGCAGAGACGTGTATATATAGAAAGACAACATTTGGGATAAAAGGAAATAACATAGCAGCAACTGGGACATGGATTCATCCTCTCTGTTCTACTAATACTGAACTAAAATGTAATTTTACACTGCTTTGCAAGTACAGTTGCTACTTCAAAACAATTCTGTTTAATAAGAGCAGGGTGTTAGTATATTTGCTTTAATTACATTAAGTAAAAATGCTTGTTTCTACAGGAAAAACAAATTCATAACTTACTGTTATTGACAAAAAATAAATCCTTAGCTTATTATTTAGACAAAAAGGAAGAGGAGTTATATTTTAGATACTAAAACACACCTAGTAACAACCTGTAAGCACTAGGTAGCCCAGACATTAAAGATACAGCTTTTAAATGAAATTTTAAAGTCCAAGAAAATAATTAATCTTAACTGTCACACAAATACTATTATTCTTAAAATGTGAGATGTCGGATCCTATCACTTTTTCTTGGGCATAGTTAAACTTCCTATTACAGCTGCAGAGTTTTAAGCATTCTGTTGTCTTCTCATAGTGTTCTTTTCTTCTGGCCTTGCATACTTAATTAATATATTGAAACCAAGTGTTCTTTAAGGAGATTGTCAGCAAAGGGTGGTGACACTTTTATCCTATTCATTTTCAGTAAAGTAACAGTATGAAACAAAAACATTCTTTAAAGAAACATCACTGAACTTCACAAAATATAAGGAAAAATATTACTCCCTCTTATTTCTAAGTACAGAGTCCTGGTGTAGCATTATGGGTTAATGTGCTGGACTAAAAGGTCACTTTGAAATGCAAGGTTGGTGGTTTAACCTCACCAGCCACTCCGCGGAAACCCTATAAAGGGTTGCTATGAGTCAGAACCAACTAGACGGCACTTAACATCATTTCTAAGCAACATACCAGTTACTGAGCAACAACTATACAAAGCACTACTGCTATTTACAGCTTTATCACTTAAATGGGAACTATTCAATTTACTCTAAATTTTTATGATGTGTTTATTTGTACTTTTACATAGGAAAGAATGTGTTAATATTGTGTAGCATTCTAGATCATTTTCTCTCCTTATCATATAACTTATAAATGGTTTGAACATGATAGATGCCTGACTTAAATATTTCCTAGATGCTTAATGTTACATTTTTCTGGAAATATTATTAGTAAAGTACAGGCTAGTTTCTTTGCTTAAGAAAATATGAAGACAAGAGCAAAAATTAGGTAGAGTTAAAGACAAATAATAATGAAAAAAGTCAAGCGATAAAATCAATAAATACCTTAGATCTAAAAAAGTCAATTTTTGGAGCATACAAAATTCCAAGGATATAAAGGAAAGCTTATTAAAACTGATGTTGACATCGGAAACCATTTCCTTCAGTTCCACAATCCTGAAATAAACATAATTTTAAGATGTTAGCACTTAAATTAGCTGTCAGAACTTCAAAACTACAAACATACCTTAAGAGGGAATATCCTTTATTCTGCTAGTTTACATTTTCAGCAACTTTTTTTCCCCACAAAAATGCCAGTTAGTTCTTAAAAACTAGTCTTATTTCTTCAAAGGTTTCTTTGTTGAAGTTTGATTAAAAGAGCAACAAGAAAACATATATATTTATGACATAAAGGAGAAAAACAAAATCTAGGCAATCTTTGTATCTAATTCTGTTAATGATTTAAAGCCATAAAATAGTCGGATATATAGCCTCTATATATATCCTAACAGGTGTCTACTTAAGACTATAGAATATAAACCATATATTTCTGTTGTTGTTAAGGGCAGTGGAGCCAGTTCCAACTCATAGCTACTTGTATAGGGTTCTGAGGCTTTAAATTTTTTGCATGTGCAGAACGCTTATCTTTCTCCTGCTGACTCAAACTAACAACTTTGTGGTGGGCATTCCAGTGCTTAACCTATGGAGGCATTGCATTCCCAATGGGGATGCATATCTAAGTACTTTTAAAAATGTATTTCAGTAATTACGATATGGTCAACCTTTTCAAAGTATAGTGTTTGTTTCACAAATTATTAGTTAAACATGATTAGATTCAGCAAATGCCACCATTAAGTCGCTTATCTTAAAGACTTAAAGAGGAAAAAGTAAATGAGGCTTTGGATGGTGCTAATGGTTCACATTAGCTCAGTTGCTAATGGAAAGGTTAAAGGTTTGAATCCACCAAGAGGTGCCTTGGAAGAAATGCTTGGCAATTTACTTCTGAAAAAGCAACCATTGAAAATGTTATGGAGCACAGTTCTATTCTGACATGCACAGATTTGCCATAAATTGGAACCAACTCACAGGAAATTTTTTTTTTTTAAGAGTAAATCAAGTTTAGTAGTTTTAAGACAGTTATTAGCTATAAGAATAAAAAATGATGATGTCTGATTCCCCAAAAAATGAAAATTAAACTGTAACAATAAATATTTTTGAGACTATTACATTAGCAAAGGAAAAGAGAGAAGAGGAATAGCAAATACTATCCTGAAGATGTAGTAAAAGACAATATGCGTTTAGCTATATGTAACTGATCAAATTTTTTGGAGAATTTTTGCATTATGTATCAAGAGAGCCAAGCCCTTTGACTTAGTCATTCTTCTGGTAATCTTGTCTAAAAAAAATAATTATAAAATATGGGTAAGATGTTACTGCCATTATCAACCTTATTATATAATTAAATAAGATTTTTAAAGTAGTTCTTAAGGGAGGAGTAGGAGATTAATTAAATCTCTTTTTGCAATTGAGTTCCTTAAAGTTGTTATCATTCAAGATCTACATTCCTGAAACTATGCTCTACAAAATAGAAAATCAATTATAGGTTGTCCATTTTTTCAAGTTCTGGACATCTAAGAATTTTTGCTGGCTGTCAGATTAAATCTATTCTATTTTTGCAACACATCACACTCCTCTACTTTTATTTTACTTTTTAAGTTAAATGCTTATAAAGAACTAAAATAATTGCCATGAAGTCTACTCTAACTCATGCAGTCCCATGTGTATCAGACTAGATCTATACACCATAGAGTTTTCTTTCTTTTCTTTATTTTCTAACTTCTTATTGTGAATTGAGTGAAGTTTACAGAGCAGAACATCAGTTTACAATCAACAAATTCATATACAGTATTTCATTACATGGTGGCAATCTATTCCATGTACCAACAGTTAACAATATTTACACTTCTATCCACCATAATCATTGCATTACTCCCAGTATCTCCCCATTACCTACTTCTGTCCTTGGCTAACATCTCTCTTGTTGTATACCACCTGCCCTGTAACCCATGCTAACAAGTGTTTTACCCTCTAGCCCATGAATAATTCACACCACTCCCCCCATAATCATCATAGATTGTTTCTTTTATCAAGAAAAGGATTTGCTTATTTTTTCCTTTTTTACAACATTGGTCACACATAATATTTGTTCTTCTGTGATTGACTTATTTCACTCTGCATGTCCTCCAGATTCAACCATGTCATGAGGTGTTTCATGGATTCATCAGTATTCAACATTTTGCAGAATTCCATTGTGTGTATGTACCAACATTTGTTTAACCATTCTTCTGGTGATGGTCATTATGGTTGTCTCCATCTTTTTGGTATGTCTCTTGTAGACAGCATATTGAAGGATCCTGTTTTCTTATCCATTCTGTTCTCTATGTCTCTTGACTGGTACATTGAATTTATTTACATTTTGTGTAATTGTCAATAAGTAGGAATTGATTGCTGTCATTTTTCTGTGTGTTCTTTTTTTGTGGTGCTGCTAGATTCTTTGTTCCACATAGTTTTCTGTGCTGAGTTCATTCTGTTTGTTGGTTTATTTATCGTTTTCATTTCTGTTGTGTTAATGTTTATTAAACCTTTCTGATTTTCCTCTTTTTAAAAAATTGTGATGTGCAAGTGTACCACTTTTCTTTGCGGTTACCCTATAACTTATTAGTTTTTTTCCTGCTTAAAAGTTTGTTTTATCTTGAAATCTATTCGACTTCCTTGCCTTTTGAAAGTTCTGTATCTACATTATTCCCTCTTTTTGCTTTGTAAATGACTTCATTTCACACTGATATCACTGGTTCCCTATATTGTCTTGTAGGTCTGTTTTACTTTACATATATGTCTGTATCTGGACTGATTTCTGGGTGGTGTGTCATGTATGGTAATCTCAGGTTGTTGTTTAATGTTGTTGGTTCTCAGTCCAAAGAACACCCTTTAGCACATTTTGTGAAGTTGGTCTGGTATATGAGTTGCTAAGTATACATTTCTTGGTTTTCAAATTTTTTCTTTCAGAGTTTTGTATATGTCATTTCATTGTCTTATTGCCTATATGGTTTCTGCTGAGAAATCAGAGTTTAGTCTTATTGTTTCTCCTTTGTAGGTAACTTTTCTTTTTTTCCCAAGGTACTCTAAGGATTCTTTCTTTATCTTAGGTTTTGGAAAGTTTATGTCTTGGTGATTTTCTTTTGGGATCTATCCTATTTGAAGTTTCTGTGTGCTTATCTTCTCAACTTTCATGATGTTAGGGAAGTTTTCTTCCCACAATTCCTTAACAATTTACTCTGTGCTTTTTATTGTATCTTCCTGTTCTGGAATTCCAATCACGTGTAAGTTGTTCCTCTGCATGGTGAAACACAGAACTCCTGGGCTCTCTTCAGATTTTTTTTTTGTTATTGTTCTTCTAGCATACTTGTATTGAGAGACTTATCTTCAAGTTCACTAATTCTGTCTTCCATTGCTTCACATCTTCTGCTTTTCCCTGTTCATTTCTGAAATTTTAGTATTAATCTTCTCAATTCTGAATTGTCAGTTTTGTATTGCTTCAAAATTTACATTTATTTTGTCTGTTCTTGTAGTATTTTTCTGAAACCTAATAAAGTTTTTATTGTATTCTCCTTGCTGCCCTCGATTTTTCTGTCATGCTAGAAATGTCAAAGTATCATTCTTTTTAATCTGTTCTCAGTTTTAGTTCCATTACCTTTTATTCCAAAGAAATGTTTTCTGTCTCTGAATCTTGGTCATTTGTTTGAGCCATACTCTGTTGTTTCTTCATATAAGCTACCTTATTACAAAGGCTTATTATATAAGCTGACAAGGCATTGTGGGGTTGTCATATTTGTAAAAAGAGTGCAGTTTTTGTTGAACAGGAGAGAAATTTCTGGGGGCTCCTGCAATTCAAGGAGCTTATAAGGTGGTTGTGAAAAGGATGTAACAGCAAAGTTCCTGGCCCTAGACTGAGTTTCTATTGGCCTCAGTGTTATTTATGTTCAGGGTGCTCAATCTGGAAGTAGTTCATGGGGCCCCTTCATGGAGCTGGTTTCAGTGTTTGTTACAACTACAGGGAAGCTGGAGACAGGGTGAATGGTTAAATGCACTGGTGGCTCTGTGGGTTTTACAGGTCTGGAGCTGAGCCCACCTGAATCCAAAAAACAAAGTGGCACACCAAAGAAGCACAGCCAGACCCACAAGCATGGCTCTCAACTATGTGGCTCCAAACTCCTGAAGAGCAAGATCTACACTGGGCGTGGATGATGGTGGGAACTAGCCACACCTCTGGCCACCAGAGGAGCATGGGGACAAGAAGAAATCACAGCTTTCACGTCACCTGTGTGAATCTGCTATGCCAGGCCTCCCTCTGCTGCTAAAGCTGTTCACTAGATGGTCAAGCTGTGTCTGCTCAGACGTTCACCAGTCAGGCTCTCTCTTTCACTGTCCCTGCTCTGCCTCTCCTTCAAGCAAGCACTCAATATTGCTCTCTAACCTTTCTTCTGAAGTTGAAGGTGCCAAAATTTTCATCTGTGTCTATTTTATTTGGTCTCTCATGTCTTTGTTGTATAAGGGTCTGTGTAGTGCATCTGCCTAGTCTGCCATCTTGCTGGAAGTCCTGTACCATATCATTTTTAATAACTGTTTTGTATGGAAACAGACCACTAAGTCTTTCTTCTAAGGCACTGCTTGGTATGTTGGAAGCACTAGCACTGGTTATTTTACATGAATTATGTCATATAATTTAATTCTTATTAAGACTCGCTGTTATTGCTGTTGATAAGTGCCATCAAGTCAGTTCCGATTCATAGAGACCCTGATTAGGGTTTCCAAGTAGTGGTTGGTGAATTTGAACCACCAACTTTGTGGTTCAAACTGACCTTGCACTCCATTGCATAATCCCACAGTGCCACAGTAAAAGTCATTAACAACCTGAAATATGCAGATGGCACAACCTTGTTTGCTAAAAGTGAAGAAGACTTAAATCACTGATGACATAAATTACAGACTTTTGCATGGATTAAATCTCAACATAAAGAAAAAAAAAAGCCTCACAATATCATAATAAATAAAGAAAAAACTGAAGTTGTCAAAATTTCATTTTACTTTCGATCCACAATCAACACTCAAAGGAAGCAACAGTGTAAAACATCAGACAACATATTTCACTGGAACATTTGCTACAAAAAAACCTCTTTAAAATGTTAAAAAGCAGAGGTCACTTGGAGGACTGAGATATGCCTTACCCAAGTCATACTATTTTAAATCATCTCATATGCATATGAAAACTGGACAATGAATAAGGAAGACCGCAGAAAAACTGATGCATTTGAATTAAGGTGTTGGAAAAGAACATTAAATAGACCAAGAACTGCCAGTTGTTGCTGTTAAGTGTCATCAAGTCAAATACAACTTATAGAAACCCTGTATATGGTTTCTGAGAAGCAGCTAGTGGGTTTGGACCACCAACCTTGTGGTTCAAATCAACCTTGTGGACCAGTGCTTATTCTTCACCACCACACCACCATTCCAGAACCAGAAGAACAAACACATCTGGGAAGAAGTACCACTAGAATTCTCTTTAGAAGGGAGGTTAGCGAGATTACATCTAATGTACTTTGGACATGTTAGCAGCAGGGAGAAGTGTCTGAAGGACAGCATGTTTGGTAAAGCAGAGGGGCAGAGAAAAAGAGGAAGACCCACAAAGAGATGGATAGATACAGTGACTCCAAAAATGGGCTCAAACAGCAATGACGGTGAAGATGGTGCAGTACCGGGCAGTGATTTGTTTTATGATTGCTATGAGTCGGAACTAACTCATGACACCTATAGACAACATTATTATACCTACTTCAGAGGTGAAGAAGTTACTTAACCTCTCCCACACCACACAGCTAAAAGATCTAGGATACAGACACAAGCAATTGACTTTAGTGCCTAAGTTTTTTATCATTATCCTAACCTGTCTAATGATACTGTTGCTTTAACTGTAAGGTAAAATCTTGTTATGATTAGCATCAACAAAATGTATTAAATAGCACAAGGTATAATGCCGAAAAATTCTAATCATTGCAAGTGAAGAACACTTCTCTGGAATTAAAATAAGAGGGTTTATTTAGACTAAAACACTTTTTTTCCTGGGTGATCTGAACATTTATTGCCCTTGGGAGTCCCAAACTTGGAAGCCACTTCCTGTCACCGAGGGTCCTGGGGGGGTGGGGGTGGGGTCCAAGCAGCAGCCAATGGTAACAGTTAGTTGGTTGACGGCTTGGCCCACTTGACGTTCAGGATGAGGTGGTCATAGCCAAAGCCAGACACACCGGCAATGGCATGGGCAGCGTCCTCGCGGCGATGGATGCTGATGAAGGCGAAACCCTTGGACTGGCCAGTGGTCTTGCCCTTCTCGAGGTAGATGCGGGAGATGGAGCCAAAAGGTCGGAAGAGTTCCTGTAGGTCAGTCTCCCGTGTGTCCTCAGACAGGTTGGTGACCCGGAAGGTGGCGTTGTCATCAGCTCTGCGGTTGGGCTGCATAGACTCCCCGTGGCGGCTGGCCCCATCACGCAGGCTCGGCTGTACGTACTTCCCTGTCTTGCTCTGGGCAGCCTGCACGGGATCCAGCTCTCCGGGCAGCTTCTCCTTCTCTCCAGTGGACAGGCCCAGCTGCTCAGCCAGCAACTTCTGCATGGGCCCTAATGTGTCCTAGTAGGGGCAGCGGGTGGTCCAGTAGTCGCCCTTGCAGATGCGGCAGGACACAATCTTCTGACCCTTGTGCTTGTACATCGGGTCCTCCTCCTCCTGGCAGTTCAGGTCCTCTTTGCTGGTGATAAATGTCATGGAGACGTCGTCACTGACTGTGGTGGTGGCCACATTGGGCCCCGGTGGGTCAAACCCTGAGTTTCCAAACTTCTTCCAGTTCTTCCTCCTTGCCACAGCCTTTGAGGCCTTCCAGGTCTCAATCCTGAAGGTGCGGACAATCTTAAACTTCTTGCCATCCTCGTCTATGTTGTACTCAGTCACTGTCTTGATGTTTCCGTTGATGACCTCCTTAGGAGGCAGCAGTGGAGCTCCTGGCAGTAGCTCAGGCTCTGGGCAGGTGTCACCAGTGGTCAGAGGGATCCCCTTGAGGAGCTCGCTGGTGATGCATTTGTCGTCCTCTCCCTCTTCCTCCACCTGGTTCGCCCAGCTGGGCTTCGAATCAAAGTCTCCGGTCGGCATTACAATTACGTTATTAGACTAAAACACTTTAAAAATTTTTATTATTAGCTGAAAAATTTAATGGCCTGTCAACTCATTGTTATTTGTTAAGTGCCACAGAGTTAGTTCTAATTCATAGCAATTGTATAGGGCTTGCAAGGAGCAGCTGGTGGGTTTGAACTGTCAACCTTGTAGCTCGCAGTTCAGTGCTGATCCGACAGTGCCACACTAGGAGTCCTGTCAATTCATTAATACAATACAAAACAAAAAATATCATTAATATTTTTAATAATCTAACATCTATTTTCTAAAAAAAAATATGTAAAAGAAAAACAAAACTTCTTTACACCTATATACCACTCAAAACAAATGTTAAGATTATTTCAGAAATACTTAATGATATTTGCCAAATCTAATTTATAATGCAAACAACTTTGTACATAATCAAAATTTTAAAGTGATGAAAACTAATGATTCTTTTAATTGTTATTATTGAAAACAGAGAATGAATGACAATTTAATAGTAATTGCATCACCAACAGATCCTACCTCTTCGGAATTTCACAGAGCTGATTCTTACTGAAGTTAATGGAAGTGATAATGTTGCTTTTTACTGCATCAAATACTTCATCAGGAATCGAAGTTGTTTGCTTATCACTATAAAAAAACGGTTAAAATTGCATCATTTTCAGCAGCCTAGAAAGGTAAGATTATTGCTAACTTTGTAAAGGCCTTTAAAGATTACATATGGAAACTTTTAAAAGCAGTTTATTATTAAGTTTTATAGAATGCCACATAAACTTGCTAACCAGAAAATGTTTACCATTAATAATTCAAACTATACAATGTGCTATAGTACACTGTGCCATAACCTCTTGTTATTCCAAAATGTCTAGGAGTATGTTAATATAGTAAGTGGATGGCACATAGTTCTGTCTCTCAATAGGACAAATCTATAATTTGAAAAGGTGGTTGTTGCCCTTTTCTCATAAAAGCCTTTCAAAGGTCCTTTCAGTCAGCTTTTGGGGATTATACAGTTTACTATAAGATAACAATTTTTGAAACTTCAACATTTTATCAAAGTAAAATAACTACCTCTAATAATCTAAATAAATTTATCCCATATTTAATATGTAACAAGGTGGACAGGGTAATGGACTGAGACTAAACTATTCTTGGTTCTGAAACTAATGTGCTTTGCAGTTTATCTTTCCTGAACCCTAATTCTATAAACCTAGCATCTGAATTTATGCCACATCCTTTGCATATATATACATATATATATGTAAATCCCCTTTTGATAAAATTTTTCATTAATATTTTCATTAAATAACAATTTAGCCTTACATTTGCAGATATAAAATTTTCTTGATGTTCTAATAATCCTTACATTCTTTTTTTATCCCCCTTCAATAGTTTTTAATACTTGTATTCAAGCAATGTCACTATTCAGGGAAAACATCAATGAAAGGGCAAATGAATAACTGAATACATAAAACAGTATTACATAGAATATACGCCCTGAGATAATTTCATAAGTCAAAATAATACACATAGGCAAAAGGGTTAATTGCCTTCAAATTTTGCTGTAGGGCTCTAATTCCTGCAGTTGTAGCATTTTTAACTTCTGAATCCGAAATGATCTAGTCATGGAAAACTGATTTATGCTAATCAAACATGGAACATTCACGTTAATTTTAAAATTTAGTTGAAAGCATTTATGCTTTGATATTGGTACTTAATTTGTATTTTAAACAGGATGAACATTTTCAATTAAAGTCTCTGAGAAAAACAAATTACAATAAAATAGAATCAGAACAACCTAAAATGTATAGTTTAAGAGGTATCTTTATTATGCTTTTGTGATACCAGTTTTTAATAAAGGAAATGGTTATACCAAATTAAACTAGATTAATACTATTTCATAGATGGTTTGGAGAATCAAAACCAACAGTAAATGTAAAATACAACAACCAGAACAAAATTGTTGTTATTGTTAAATGCCACTGAGTCACTTCTAACTTATAGGAATCTTATGCACAACAGAATGAAACACTTCCCGGTTCTATGTTGTTGTTGTTGTTGTTAAGTATTGTCTAGTTGTTTCTGACTCATAGCGACCCTGTATAAGGTCTCTGAGAACTTCGAATCACTGATTTATTGGTTAAAACCGGCCTTGTGATCCTGTGCTTATCTTGCAGCTACACATCAAGACTATGCCCAGTTCTATAAAGAGTAAATGGCGTTTGTCTGAACTGCAAGATTGGAAGTTGAAATCCACCAGTCGCTCCTGGGAAACTCTATACATAGTTGCTATAAGTATAAACCAACTTGATGGCTCTTAACAACAACATTCAAGGTAAAAGAAATGGTAGCCAGAAATAAAAATGATTCTAACATAGAACACAAATAAAATTCATTCTGGGTGCTGCTAACTAAGAGAATCTTATTACCAATACTGACACTGTTTAGAAAATGGAAATATATTTCACTATAAAAATAGTAATATTAATAACCATTTGTCTCTCTATTAAACATAATAAACAGGAATGACCTACAGAATGGGAGGTGAAGTTGATTGTACTTTAAATAAACTTTGATCTCATTATTTTTATAATTGCTATTACTTTAAATCAAGTATTCTGATAAATTCTTCCTCATCAGCTGTCTTATTTCTGAAAGATTATTTTTTAAAATATGATTTCTTCTGCATTCTTTGTAACTTTTTTTAAAAAATGAACAACATACCTATAGTCTAATATTTTTAATGAGGTTATAGCATGTACATTGACTCTTGATTCACTAGGCAGTGTCATGGCAGTCTCAGTAAGAGAGTTGCTTTGAGTAGGTCCATCATCTGGCAAGAGAAGAAGTTATATAAAACTAATATTTATAATACAAAATAATTTCTGAGCTATTCATATATATAAATAGTACATGTGACTTCTTGATATCACTAGTGAGAATACCTTTATTTATATACATTATTTCCAATAATCTAGGCCTGGAAGCTAATATTTAATAGAAAATAATTGTTATTCGATTAAAAATTGTTTTCATGAATCTTGGTATAAGAAAATTTAGGCGTACCAAGTAACCGTCAAAAAATACTAATTCTTTAGAGGAAAAACTGACAACCAATCACTCTTTTTTGACAAAATAATAAGGTATAATGAAAGGAATTTGTTAGCAAACAAAAATATTATTTTCCATAGTTTAGGATACACAGAAGTTGATTATTTCCAATTACTGGAAAATCTGGAAATTTGAATATAATCAAGTGAACTTTGATGCTTTATATATGTTAAATTCATTTTTAAAATAAAATGCATCAATGTATTTCAGCAAATATTTTCTTAACATAACATGCTTGTATACTCATATGTTCACATGCTACCTATCAGGCCTTTCGCTAATCTCCGGAGACTACTTAGCACTCTCATCATATGGTGTACAAAACACACATTTAAAAGAAGTGACTTTGGGATCTCTCTTTACAAAAAAGACTTTAACAATATAAAGATAAATAAAATGAGACTCAGCAATATGGAATAAATGAAACAGTTCCAGAATTCATATGTAATATAGCAGGAGTCCTGGTGTGGCACTGTGGGTTAATACACTGGACTGCAAAGATGGTGTAAATTGCAAGGTTGGAAGTTCAAGCTCACCAGCTGCTCCTCAGAAATCCTATAGAGAGTCACTGTGGGTCAGAACTGACTCAATAGCACTTAACAACAAGAAGCAGCAGAAAACCAAAGAGTAGCAGGAAATGTCAAAAGATCACAAAGTGGTAAAATCTCTCATCTTGCTTCTGCCCAGCAGGTATCAAATAAACATTTGTTGACTGGTACTGAATATATTTCTCTCACATTCAGCTCATCAGATCAATGATTAAACTATTTTCCCCATGCAAATATTAATATGAATATTTTATAGCTGCTCCTTGGAAACCGTATACAGCATTGCTATGAGTTGGAACTGACTCGACAGCACTTAATAACAACAATAAACAACAATTTTAATCAAAGAAGTAGAAAAGGGTAAACAATAGAGTACTGAAAAAAATTAAAAGACATAAAGGAAAATTTTAAGATCAATTGGATGCTTTGATATTTAGAAGTTTGGTAGAAGTTTGATTATTTTAAAGAATTATATAAGTTGTTGTTGATGTTAAGAGCTGTTGAGTCAGGTCCGATTCATAGCAAACCTGTAATAGGGTTTCTGAGCAACAACTGGTAGGTTTGAACATCCAACCTTGCGGTTAAGAGTCCACTGCTTATCCTACAACACCACATTAGGACCAGTAAGAAAATTCAGCATTGTTTTTTAAATATACATGATGATCTGAATTATCATCATGATTAAATAATGAGATAAAGTTTTTCTCAATACTTTCCAAAGAAATGCTTATAATAATCAGCATTAAGTAGAATGTAAAGAGGGAAGCTCTTGTATCTGGAAAAGGAGTTGTTGTGAAAGATTTACTTTTCCTTATAAATCCACATGAGCCCTGGTGTGACTCTATAGGATAAGCAATTGGCTGTAAACTGCAAGGGTGGCATTTAAAACCCACCAGCCAGCTGTTCTTAGAAACCCTATACAGGGTCAGTATGAGTCAGAACTGATTCAATGGCACACAACATATATTGTCTTACATCAGTTGTTTCTTTAAAAAAAATCCATGTATTTCATTGAAATCAATTTAAAATGTTATTTCACTAAAACTACATTTATTGTATTTTAATTTAAAAATTAAGAATTTAAAAAATTTCAAACTAAAAGGTCCCACTGAACACCATGTATAATTAATAAAATTAGAAACATATTCAAAGTATATGATCATGCAATTTCAAAATAGCCAGATAAATTCAGGCTTTGTTATTGTTGTGAGTTGCTGATACATAGTGATCCCATGTATGCAGAGTAGAACTGCTACAAAGGATTGAAAGCTCCACAGGGTTTGACCACTTCACAGCAGACAGCTAGGCCTTCTAAAATTCTTCTGGCAGGGTTGGGATGGCCAATATCTTGACTTGTAGTCCAGCACTTCACTTATGCCCACCAGGGATTCCTATATGCAGGTCAATGTCCTTATTGTGGGATCAGTTGACTGGCAATCTTAATTCCATATGCAATTTAATTCTCCTTTGCTATTAAGACAACATATTTACAGGTTACAGAGATTAGGTTAAAGGTGGTAAAACAATACAGCCTTGGCAACCTATAAGAATCTGAACTCAGACACAAGAATCAGTTGACATAGCTCAGGAAATGGCAGTTCTTGCAATCAACTTAAGCAAATAAGCTTAAATTTAATGATAATATAGTAGGAATACAATTCCACTGGGGAGCTCTAGTGACTTAACAGAACCTCATAATACTGCCAATACTAGCACACATCGCCCATTAATAAATTGAGGAGACTGTGGAAGCTGCACTCACTTAACATCCTGCAGATCCTCTGATGCCATTACTTAAAATATATCCTTTAAGCTTATAACAAATTGTAACTAGCATAAGATTTGCATGTTACAGAGCTAATTGTTGCAAACCTCAAGCAAGATCTCCAAGAAGGTATTTTACAAACAATGAAAATAAAAATTTCAATGATAGCCCATTGATATTTATTTAAAATACTGATATTTACCTGTATAGAAATGAATATTTTTAAAACTAAACAGTTGTTGGCATTTTCTGAAACTAAGTAATAACCAGACTCATCTGTTAATAAACATGTGAAACAGTATCTAGACATGTGAAGGGAAATTTAAACATGCCACCTCAAGAAATTTTAACCCTTAAAAACAAACCATTATGGGGGAGGTAGAGGGAGGTGACAGTAGAGCACAGGATAGGGGTCAGATACATCATAGTTTGCGTGATGGGGAGGGCAATACACAAGAAGGGGGCGGGGTTGGAAGAACAAGGTAGGTAGGGGAACACTGAGACAGGTTTGCATGGGCTAAGTTAATAGTGATACATGCTCAAACTTGGAACAGGGCTCTGGGATACAGGGATTAAGGCATACTCTGAAGAGGGGAAATAATACTAAGATGCTTGACTGTCTTATGAATATTGGTTTCCCTTGCCTGCTATTGTGAAATAGACACTTGAGTCAGATAGAAAGGAATGTTGGGAAACATGATTACAGAAAGTTTGTATGCCAATCGTCAGCCTATAACTGACTGGAATACTTAAAAGGGGTGCTACAACTTGCCCAATGAAATAGGTCTCTTGTGGAGCCTTTGCAGTGGAATCCTAAGCCCCATCCAGAATATTCTGAGGTGGTTCATTCCCACTAGAAAGGACAAATAGACCAGCCTGGAACAGCTAGAGTGACAGAAGATACATCTTCAAATAAAGATCATGATGAAAAACACAAAACAAAAATGGCAGTATGACTGGTCACTACAAGAATAAGCAAGTTGTTCACCAGAAAGCCATCAAGGCAAGCAATCCAAGTCTCCTCAGGGCAAACCCCCCTCTAAGACTAAAACTCAAAGGGAGTTTTTAGTGAGCAGGCATGTAAGCTTGCTGGCAACTACATTTGTCTACTGGTAAGTGGAAGAGAAAGAAAGGCAGCAATGAAGAAATGGGCCGAGGTCAACCATGTTCCATAGACTCCTGATATGGGAGGCAAGAGGCAGGCTTGCAGAATGTGTTCTTTGGTGGTTTAAATTATTATACATGCCTGACATGGTTTGCATGGGTAAAAGAGGGAAAATAATGTGACCTGAAAATAAGAAAAATAAGAGGAAGGCTGGCTGGTCCAAAGTGTCATGAGACCTGGAGACACCTGAGCCCACGGACCAGGACATAGCCACAGAGAGCTAGAGCTGAGAATGAAGCAAGCATTCAGCTGATATGTAGTGAAAGGAGATACACAAGAACATCCAAACTGGTAGATAGTACCCATCTGACCTAGACTACAAGGGCTTGATAATCAACAACTCAACTATAAGAAGATAGAAAAGAGAGCAATTTTTGATAAAGGAAACAAAGATAAATTGCTACAATTTGATAAACTTGACCTATATTCAAGGAGGTAGTAGTTCGAAATACCAACAGAGGGAAGGAGTCTTCACATCAAGTATCAACGCTATCTCCTGTATACAGGTAGAGGGAGGCGACAGTAGAGCACATAATATAGTAGGAATACAATTTAGACATTGGCTACTTAAAATGAGGGGCAATAAAGGCACGAAGTGACTGGTTTACCAGGTTTCAAGAGGGAGTTTAATTTAAGAGGGTGTGTGTGAAGATAAGAGTACCCACTGAGCAGTTTTCATCTTGTCTAGATGGGTCTGGTGAAGAGGGATGGGGATAAGATTCATATGATTCAATATCGAGTAATTATTATCATGACTAATTGAGACTTTCACAATTATAAAGGTAGAAGTTTTGCAACAAACACAGCGAAGTAGTTAATCTTACGGAGTCCTGGTGTGGCACTGTGGGCTAATGCGTGAGATTGCAAAGTTGTTTGAACTGCAAGGTCAGTGGTTCAAGCTCACCAGCTTCTCCTTGGAAACCCTATACAGGGTCACAACTGGTGAGAATTGACTCAACGATACTTAACAACAAGAGTTAATCTTACAGTCTAGAAACAGAGGACCCTAAGACCATAAAGGGAGACGAGCACAAGCGAAATGTGGGAATCTATCCAGAGAAGCAGCGACACCAGAGATTGAGGCAGAGATGAGGACATGGAGAGAGGGAGCAGTTGAGGATTCTAGACTCATAGAAAGAGAGGGACTGAGAGCTGGCAGACAGGAGGCAGGCTTGCAGAATGTATCCTTTGGTGATTTAAATTATTATACATGCCTGACATGGTTTGAATGGGAAAAAGAGGGAAAATAATGTTAAGATGCTTGGCTGTCTTTTGAATATTGGTTTCCCTTGCCTACTATTATAAAACAGACACTTGAGGGGGAGATAAAGGAATAGCCAGAAACATCACCATAGAAAGCTTGTAGGTCTATCTTCAGTCTATAAATGGTTGGAATAACATAAATGGGACTACATCTTGCCCAGTGAAGGAGGCTTTCTGCAGAGCATTTGCATTGCATAGACCATAGGTGCAGTAAGGAAGACGGCAGAAGAATTGATGCTTTTGAGTTATGATGTTGGAGGAGAACATTGAAAGTGTCATGGGCTGCCAAAAGAACCAATAGTTCTGTTTTGGAAGAAGTGCTGCCAGAGTTCTCCTTTGAGGCCAAGATGTCCAAACTTTGTCTCTCATACTTAGGACATACTATCAGGAGGGACCAGTCGCTGGAGAAGAACATCATGTTTGGTAAGGTGGAGGGTCAGAGAAAAAGAGGGAGACTCCCAATGAGATGGACTGGCCAACTGGCAGCATCGATGGATTCAAGCATGGCAACAGTAGTGAGGTTGGCTCGGGCTTGGGCAGTGTTTTGTCTGCTGTGTATAAGGTTGCTAAGAGTCAGTACCGACTCGATGGCACCTAACAACAACAACAACAACAACAAAGGTAACCACAACAGTGGTATTGGAGAGGAGGATTTCATTTGGGTGGTAGAGAGGGCAACATAAGAAGAGGAAGGAGGTGGAAGAACAGGATAGGGGAACACTGAGACAAGTTTGCATGGCCTAAATGGGACAGAGGTAAACAGTGATGCATGCTCAAACTTGGAACAACAGGTATCTGTGATATAGAGATCTAGGTATAGTTTGAAGAGGGAAAATAATACTAAAATACTTGACTATCTTTTGAATATTGGTTTCCCTTGCCTACTATTATAAAATAGGGGTTCTGGTAGCGTACTGGTTACGAATCAGGCTGCGAACCTAAAGGTCAGCAGTTCGAAACTACCTGCTGTTCTGTGGGAGAAAAATGAGGCTTTCTGCTCCCATAAAGATTTACAGCCTCGGAAACCCTGTACAGGGTTGCTATGAGTCAGAAGCGACTCCACAGCACATAACCACCACCACCACTATTGTAAAATAGATACTTGAGTGGGATAGAAAGGAATGTTGGGAAACACAATGACAGAAAACTTGTAAGCCTGTCTGAGTTCAACTGATTGGAATACCTAAAAGGGATTCTAGAACTTGCACAGGGAAGTAGGCCTCTTGCAAAGCCTTTGTAGAGTATAGAACCAAGAGTATAGCACAAGCAGAATGCAGGATCTTTTCCAGAGAAGCAGTGACACCAGAGACGTAGGCAGAGATGGGTGGATGGAGTGAGGGAGCAGCTGAGGACTCTGGATTCATGGGAAGAGAGGAACTAAGAGCTGGTGGCCAGGAGGCTGACTTAAAGAAAGTGCTCTTTGGAGATGTTTATTATTATATATGCCTGAGAAGTCTTTTGTTTTGTTTTGTTTTTTGAAAAAAAAAAAAAAAATGCTAAAGTGAATAGAGAGAAATCTGTTAAATGATGGTACATGGAGGGAATTATAATCATTGTAATGACACAAGGTGTATGATTTGCTGAATGTAAAACTAATCTGCCCTGTACACTTTCATTTAATCTACAATAAAAACCTTAAAAGAAAAGAAAAGACTAACAGTGAGTGTTACAAATTTAAGGTAGACATTTTGTAACAAAAGGAGGGGAGGAGTTGATTTTGCAGTCCAGGAGCATAAGTCCCTGGGACCAGCAAGGGAGAAGAGTAGAGTTAGAGTACAGGACCCTATCCAGAGATGGAGGCAGAGACTATGATGTGGAGAGATGCAGCAGCTGGGAACTCTGGACTCAGGGAGGGAGAGGGGCTGTGTGCTGCCATCTGGAGGGCAGACTTGTGAGGTATACCCTTTGGTTGTTTGATGATGCATGGAGGGGATTGTAATCATTGCAATGAAACAAAAAACAATAGGATGAGTGTAAAGCTGATATTCTCCCATGTAAACTGTCACTCAATTCACAATAAAAAAAATATATATATATACATATAATTATCATACATTCCTGAGTGGTTAAAAAAAAGAAAGTTAAAATGAATAGAAAGAAATAGTGTTAACTGATGGTACATGGAGGGAATTATAATCATTGTAATGAAACAAAGTACATGATTTGTTGAATAAAAAACTGCTGAGGTGCCCTGTAAACTTTCACTCAATTCACAATAAAAATACATAAATAAATAAACCATTAAAGAAGGTATTATCTTAATTCTTTGAATAGAGAAATGTAGGCTCAACACAACAAATATATCAAGTAAAACCTAAACACACACATACAAAAAAACTAATCATTTATGGAAAATGGTTTAAATACCCTAAATTTAGAAAAAGATTATAGTTTCACAATTTTATTTGGTCCTGGTGTGTAGGATAAGCTGCTAACCAAAAAGTTGGTGGTTCAAACAAATCAGTCACTCCTTGGAAACCCTATATAGGACCGCTATGAGTCAGAAAGGGTTTGATAACACTTAACAACAATTATGTTTGTAGGGTAACTGGAATTAGCAAATTTACTTTACTTTTCCTACCAAAGGATAAAAAGCATACTTTATTGAAAGGTAAGCACCTGATATTTTTTACATCATAATGCTTAAACCTATTCTCTTTGTGCAGTGTTGAAATGAAAGGATTTTAAGCAGAGGAAACTGATGCCATAAAACTTGTTTAAAAAAAAACAAACTAATTTGAAGGTCAAAGAAGATGAAGAATTAACAAAAAACATACAGTTAAACAAGATGCTCAGGACCAATAAAAATAACTTAAAAGAAGAAATGATAGTGAAGGAGGCTTCCTGCAGAGCCTCTGCATTGCATAAGACCATAGATGGAGTCCTGAACCCTATCCAGAATTGTCTGAGGTGGGAAATTGCCACTTGAAAGGACAAGTAGACCTGCCTGGAGTGGGTAGCAAAACAGAAGCTACTTCCTGAAAGAAAGAAAGACAGGAAAAATACGAACAATAATGGCAGTCCCACTGACTACTACAAGAACAATCAAGTTGCTTGCCCAGGAACATCAAGGCAAGTGGTTGGGTACCCTCAGGGTAAACCCCATTCCAAGACTAAGACTCAAGGGAATACATGCTCTGATTGGTGACCATGTTTCTTGAGGGACTTTATAAGAGTGTGGAGGAAAAGAAAGAGTCCCCACTGAATAGATTTCATCTTGCCTAGATGCGTCTGGAGAAAAGAGATGGGGATAAGATTCGTATGATTCAATAGTGAATAATTGTTATCATGATTAATTGCGACTGTCACAATTGTAAAGGTAGAAGTTTTGTAATAAAAACAGGGGAGTAGTTAATCTTACAATCCAGAAACAGAGGACCCTAGGACCATCAAGGGAGAAGCACACAAGCAGAATGCAGGACCTTATCCAGAGAAGCATCGACACCAGAGATGGAGGCAGAGATGGGGGCATGGAGAGGGGGAGTGGCTGAGGACTCTAGATTTATGGGAAGAGAGGTGTCTGCCTCCTGGCCACTAAGAACTGGTGGCTAGGAGGCAGACTTGCAGAATGTGCCCTTTGGAGATGAAAATTATTATATATGCCTGAGTGTTGTTTTTTTTTTTTTAAAAAAAAGCTGAAGTGGATAGAGAGCAATACTGTTAACTGATGGTACATGGAGGGGATTATAATCATTGTAATAAAACAGGTGTATGATTTGTTGACTGTAAAACTGATGATCTGCCCTATAAACTTTCACTCAATCCACAATAAAAACCCTAAAGAAAAAAGAAAAAAAAAAAGACTCAAGGGGAATACACAAGCAGATATGTGCTCTAACTGGTAACCACACTGGTCACGGATTAGGGGAAGTGAAGGAAAAACAACAATGAAGCTGTGAGCTAAGTCCTACCATGTTCAATAGACTCTTGTGAATTCGGGTGGAGACCTGGTTGGCCAGCATTGTGGCAAGACCTGGGGACTCCTGGGCCCAGAATCAGTGAAACAGCCACAGAGGACTAGAGTGGAGAGTGACACGTCCAGCTGATAAGAAGTAAGGGCATATGCACAAGAACACCCACACTTGCAGATAATTCCCACTTGACCTGGCTTCAACGGCTGATCAGAACTCAACTAGAAGAAGAAAGAAGAGGGAAAAAAAAGAGTAATCTGATACAATTTGATGAACTTGACCTACACCCATGGATGCAGTAGCTCAAAAGAGGGAACAAATCTTTACATCAAGGATGATTCCCATCCCCTCGAGACACAGGGTAGACAGTGATGGGAAACTTGGACAATGGCTACCCAAATGGGGAGGGGGGGTGTACAAAGGTAAGAAGTGACTGGCTTACAAGCATTCAACAGAGAACCTAGATCCAGAGGGCACGGAGGAAGGTAGAATCTCCACTGAGTAATATCCAATCTGTCTGGGCGAGGCTGATGAAAAGAGATGGGGATAGGAATCTTGTGGTACAGTAGTCAATAATTGAAATCAGGACTCACTGAAAGGCTTGGAAATGTAAAGGTAGACAGATGTTTTGTAGCAAAAAGAGGGCAGTCCAGGAGCAGAGGTCCCTGGGACATCAGGGAGAAGAGCAGAATGCGGGACCCTACTCAGAGAAACAGTGAAGTCAGAGATGGGGGCAGAGACTATGACATGGAGTAATGGAGCGGTTGGGGGCTCTAAACCCAAAGAGAGGGGCCGTGTACTGACAACTGAGGGGCAGGCCTGTGGGGTATACCCTTTGGTAGGATGCATGGAAGGGATTGTAATCATGGCAATGAAACGATATACCATAGGATGAATGCAAAGCTAATGATCTCCCATGTAAAGTATCACATAATTCACAATAAAGCATTAAAAAAAGAAAGAGAGAGAAGTAATGATAGCATAAAAATCTCTGCAAATTTTATAATAAAAAAGGAGTATGATACTGTCCTTAATAGTACAATAAGCACTATTTTAGAATCTTAATCATGCGAGACATTATCAAAATTAAACTTCAAATTTTTCAAAAAATAATATGTATTGAAGACTAATTCATCTAATTCATCTAGTCAACCAAGGAACAGGTATTTATTAAATGCTCATGAGCCAGGACCTTATATTCTGGTAAAACCAAAATGCAACAGAATATATGACTTATAATTTCTTACAAGGTAATAATTTGAAAGATAAACTAAATAACAAAGGCACCCAACAATTTATCTCTAGAACAAATTATAAAAATAAAAATATTGCTCATTTTTCTTCCACCCTGCTCTCCCACACTGACTCTGGGTTGGTGTTGTGACTTACTTGTTCAATGGGCATTAGCAAACATGATATGAATGTTGTTTGTTGTTGTTGTCAGTTGCCATTGAGCCGGAACCGACTCATAGCGACCCCATGCACAGCAAAACGAAACAACGTCTGATCCTGGGCCAATCTCACTACCGCTGCCACACTTGACGCCATCAATGATGCCACTTGGCACTTACAATTGATATTTACCCTCTTTCATGCAGTTCTTGTGAAATCCACAACACTACATATGAACAAGCTAAAATAAGCATAGATAACAAGAAACGTATGCCTCTACACTCAATTGGAATATCAGCTGAAAAGCAGACATTTAAATGAAGCCTTCAATAGCACCTATCAGCCAATGTATGAGAGGGTATCAAAAAGTTCGTGGAACCATAAAATTAAAAAGATAATGGATATCCCTTCTGTATACAGGGTAGATAGGGATGGGCAACTTGGACATTGTCTACCTAAAATAAGGGAGTAATAAAGGCATCCAGTGACTGTATTACAAGGTTTCAAGATGGAGTTAATTTAATAGTGTGGGGGGGGAAGAAAGAGTCCCCACTGAATAGTTTTCATCTTGTCTAGATGGGTCTGGTTCAAAGAGATGGGGTAAGATTCTTATGACACAATAGTTAGTAATTATTATCATGACTAACTGCAACACTCACAATTGTAAAGGTAAAAGTTTTGTAACAAAAACAGGGGAGTAGTTAATCTTACAGTCCAGAAACAGAGGACCCTAGACCATCAAGGGAGAAGAGCACAAGCGGAATGCAGGACCTTATCCAGAGAAAAAGCGACACCAGAGATGGAGGCAGAGATGAGGACATGGAGAGAGGGAGCAGCTGAGGATTCTACACTCATGGAAAGAGAGGGACTGAGAGCTGGCAGGCAGGAGGTAGGCTTGAAGAATGTGCTCTTTGGTGGTTTAAATTATTATAATGCCTTGAGTGTTTAGAAGAAAAAAAAAAAGAGCGAAAATACAGAGAAATACTGCTCACTGATGATACATGGAGGGGATTATAATCATTGTAATGAAACTAAGTATAAGATTTGTTTAATGTAGAACAGATGATCTGCCATGTAAACTTTCACTCAATTCACAAGTAAAACTTAAAAAAAAAAAAAAAAAAAAGATAATGGAAATTTTCCACAAACATTATGAAGTCCCTTCCTAATAAAATAAGTATAAGATTTGTTTAATGTAGAACAGATGATCTGCCATGTAAACTTTCACTCAATTCACAAGTAAAACTTAAAAAAAAAAAAAAAAAAAGATAATGGAAATTTTCCACAAACATTATGAAGTCCCTTCCTATAAGTAAGTTTCAGCTAACTGGCCTAGACCAGAAGAATAAAGACCCAATAGATCCAGGCAAAACTGATGACCACTGGGGTTTTATTGTTGTTGTTAAGTACTGTGGAGTCGGTTCCGACTCATAGTGACCCTGCACAGGGTTTCCGAAAAGCCTCATCTTTCTCCCACAGAACAGCTGGGAGTTTCAAACTGCTGACTTTGAGGTTAGCAGCCCAATTCATAACCACTACGCTACCAGAGCTCCTTAAATAGTTCAATTATTTAAAAAAAAAAAACAAAAAACTTTTCTGTGAATTGAGTGAATGTTTACAGAGCAGATCATCAGTTTTATATTTAACAAACCATACACTTTGCTTTACTACATGGTTACAATCCCTTCCATGTACCAACAATTAACAGCATTTACCTCTATTCACTTTAACTACTGTACTCCACCCTATGTCTCCCGCTACCTTTATCTTTCCTCTGTTAACCTGCCTCTTGTTGTATATTGCCTGCCCATGTCACCCATGTTAATATGTGTCTATCCTTTTGTTGTGTTGTTACTAGGTACCATCGAGTTGGTACCAACTCATAGCGACCCTGTGCACAACAGAACGAAGGACTGTGTGGTCCTGGGCCAACCTTACAATAGTTGCCAGTCTTGAGCCCATTGATACTGCCACTTTGCCAATCCATCTCACTGGGAGTCTTCCTCTTTTTCTCTGACCCTCCACTTTACCAAACATGATATCCTTGTACAGTGACTGGCCCCTCCTGACAATATGTCTTAAGTATGAGAGGCGAAGTTTGGCCATCCTGGCTTCCAAGAAGCACTCTGGCTGCACTTCTTCCAACACTGATCCATTTGTTCTTTTTGGCAGTCCATGGTACCTTCAATATTCTAGTCTCCTCCAATACCATAACTCAAATCCATCAATTCTTTTACGGTCTTCCTTATTCAGTCCAGCTTTTGCATGCATATGAGGTTATTGAAAATACCATGGCTTGGGTCAGGCGCAACACAGTCCTCAAGCTGACATCTTTGCTCTTCAACACTTTAAACAGCTCCCGTGCAGCAGATTTGCCAAATGCGATAAATGTGTCGTTTGATTTCTTGACTGCTGCTTCCATGAGTGTGATGGTTGATCCAAAAGGAATGAAGTCCTTGACAACTTCAATCTTTTCTCCATTGATAAGAATGTTGCTTGCTTATTGGTCCAGTGGTGAGGATTTTTGTTTTCTTTACATTGAGATGCAATCCATACCGAAGGCTGTGTTCTTTGATCTTCATCAGTATTTTAAGTCCTCTTCACTTTCAGAAAACAAGGTTGTATCAACTGCATATTGCAGGTTGTTAATGAGTCCTCCTTCAATCCTGATGCCACATTTTCCTTCTAACTCACCTTCTCAGATTATTTGCTCAGCATACAGAGTAAATACATACAGCAACAAAACACAACCCTGTCGCACAACTTTCTTAATTTAAACCATTCAGTTCCCATGTTCTGTTCAAACAAGTGCCTCGTGGTCCAGGTACAGATTCCTCATGAGCACAATTAAGTGTTCCAGAACACTCATACTTCACAATGTTGTCCATAGCTTGTCATGATCCACACAATCGAAAGCCTTTGCATAGTCAATAAAGCACAGGTAAACATCTTTCTGGTATTCTCTGCTTTCACCCAAGATCCACTGAAGATTAGCAATGATATCCCTCATTCCACTTCCTCTTCTGAATCCGACTTGAACCTCTGGAAGTTCTCTGTCAATGCACGGTTGCAGCTGTTTTTGTATTACCTTGAGTAAAACTTTACTCCCATGGGATATCAAAGATATCGTCCAACGATTTCCGTCTTTCATTGCGCTATCTCTTTGGAATGCACACAAATATGAATCTCTTCCAATCACTTGGCCAGATAGTTGCCTTCCAAATTTCTTGGCAGAGATAAGTGAGTGCCTCCAGTGCCGCCTCACTTTCTTGGAAGATTTCAATTTTTATTCCATCAATTCTTGGTACCTTGTTCTTTGCCAATTCCTTCAGTGCACCTTGGACTTCTTCCTTCAGTGGCTCTTGATCATATGCAGCCTATGAATGTGCCCCTCCATGCCCTGACCTGGTAACCATCATAGTTTGTTTCTTTCATTGAGAAAACTTTTTATCTTTTTACAATATTGCTCTCATACAATCTTTGTTCTTTTGTGATTGACTAATTTCACTGAGCCATAATGTCCTCCAGGTTCAACCATGTTATGAGGTGTTTCACAGATTCATTATTCTTCAAAGTTTTATAATATTCTATTGTGTATGCAACAAAGTTTGTTTATCCATTCTTCTAGTGATGGACATTTACGGTGTGCCCATATTTTTCATGCCTCTTGTTGGTAGCATATTGAAGGATTCTGTTTTCCTTTCCATTCTGCTGTTTATGTCTCTTGACTGGTACATGTAATCCATTTACATGCAGTATAATTATCAACACGTATGAATTGATTGCTGTCATTTTTCTGTGTTTTATTGTTGTGCGGCTGGATTCTTTGTTCCACCTAATTTTCTATGCTGAGTTCATGTTCTTAGTGTGTTTTCTTGTCTTTTCATTTCTGTTGTTTTACTAAATCAGATTTTCTTCCTTTTTTATTCTGATATGCAAGTGTATCAATTTTGAGGTTACCTTATAATTTCCCCCCCTGCTTAAAACAATCTGTTTTATCTTGAAATCTACTAGACTTCCTTGCCTTTTGGAAGTTCTGTATCTATACTATTCCCTCTTTTTGCTTCGTTTTATAATTGACTTCATTAAACATTGATATCTCTGGTTCCCTATTTTCTCTCTTGTTGGTTTGTTTTACTTTAAATACTTCTGTATCTGGACTGGTTTCTAGGTGGTGTTGTCATGTGTAGTAATCTTAGGTTGTTGTCTGTTGTTATTGGTTCTCAGTGCAAAGAAAACCCTTTAGCAATTTTTGCAAAGCAGTCATTACAAATTCCTTTAATCTCTGTTTATCAGGAAAAGTCCCATTTTGCAGTTATATTCCTTGACTCTGATTTTGGAAAGTTTGAATATGATATATCTTGGAGATTTTCTTTTGGGATCTATTCTGTTGGGGTTCATTCAGCTTCTTCCATGCTTATCTTCTCATCTTTCTTGATGTTAGGGTAGTTAGTTTTCTTTCAATAATTCTTCTACAACTTTCTCTGTGCTTCTCTCTTCCTGTTCTGGTATTCTGATCAGCCATAATTTGTTCTTCTTCGTGGTGTCCCACATAACTCAGTCAGGGTTTCATCAGATTTTTCATTCTTTTTTCGATTGTTCTTCTAACATACTAGTATGGAAAGATTCCTTGTCAAACTCACTAATTCGGGCTCCCATTGCCTTGCATCTACTTTGCCCTTTCAATGCATTTTCCATTTCGGAGATCTTAGTATCTACTAAATTTCTAATTGCAGCTTTTGTAATGTTTGAAAATTTGCATTTATTTTGTCGGTTTATTCTTGTAGTGTTTTCCTGAATTCTTCTAAAGTTTTTATTGTGTTCCCCTTGCTCTCTTCAATCTATCAATTCTTTGAAGGTATCTAATTATCAATCTTTTTCAGTTAGTTCATTACCTTTTCTTCCTTATTAATATCTTCTGGCACTACATCTTGGTAATTTGTTTGAGCCATTCTCTCTTAGTTGTTTTTTTGTGTGTGAGCTAAAATTGTGTGTTGTCTCTGGGGCATTGTGAGGTTATCATATTTATAAAATCGAATAGTACAGTTGTTGGAAGTGGAAGGCAGAAATCTCTGGGAGGTGTGGGTCCTGCAATTCAAGGATATAACAAGGTGGTTGTGGAAGTGATATGACAGTACAGTACCTGGCCCTAGATGGAGTTCCTATTAGCCTGGGTGTTATCTATATTCAAGGCACTCAATCTGGAAGCTGTTCATAGGGGCCCTGGATGGAGCTGGTTTCATTTGTCTGTTAGGCCCATAAGGAAGCAGAGTGACTGACTAAATGCTAGTATGGTGGCACTGAGGGTTTCTAGGTCTGGAGCCAAACCCTCTAGAATCCAGGCACCAAAGCAGCATACCAGAGAGGTGCAGCTGGCCCCCACCTCACACTGACCTGGCTCCCAACCATGCAACTCTGATTTCCCAGAAAACATAGTCGGTGCTGAGGGTGGATGAGGGTGGAAGCTGGCCACACTTATGGTCACCAGGGTAGCGTGGGGCAAAGAAGAAATCACAGCTTTTCCATTGCCCACTTGAATGCCAGGTCTCTTCTGCTGCCAAGGCTGTTCACAAAAAGGTAGAGCTGTGTCTGGCTAACCCATTCACCAGTCAGTCTTCCTCTCTTATAGTCCCTGCTAAGCCTCTCCTCCTAAGAAGCACGCCATTCACCACTGTAACCATTTTTCTGAGTTCCAGGTGCCAGAATGTTCATCTGTGTCTGTTTCATTTGGTCTTTTGGATCTTTGTTGTAAAGGGTCCATGGAGCACATCTGCACAAACCACTATCTTGCCAAAAGTTCCTCATTATCTTTTAATCCCATTTTTCCACAAACTTAAAAATCCTTTCTTATATTCTAAAAGTCATTTTGGTCCTTTTTCAAAGACAAAGAAAAGGCACTAAATGTTTATCAAATTTTTGTTATTATGTATGTAACTTGTTGTTGTTAAGTACCGTTAGGTTGGTTCCAACTCATAGTGACCCATATAGGGTTTCCAAGGAACAGCTGGTGAGTTTGAACTGCCGACCTTGTGGTTCAAACCCACTATGTGGTCCAGTGCATTATCCTACAGCATCACATACCTACTTCTCACTTATCAACTATCTCATCAGACACTTCGCATATACAATAATAAAAAATGTACTAGTATCTGGCCATTTTGTGAATTAACAATAGACTTCTGGCAGTAACAAATCCCCAAGTGTGCAGACAGCACCACTGGTTGTGCAGGTTATGTGTCAACTTGGCTGGGTCATGGTTCTCAGAGGTTTAGCAGCTGTAGGGGTCATTTAGCAGCTATTAATGATGGAGTCACTTACATTTTGTGATCTGATGTGGTCATCCTTCATTTTCACATAACACTGATTTTCAGATACTACCCTGATCTTTGTTATGCCACTAACCATGTCAATAAGTGAGGAATGGGTGTATTTTCTAATTGTAATACTGTAACACAAATCAAAAAAACTAAAGGTCAACAATTATTTGAGTTTAAGGATGTTTTATAATTTCAGTGTACTTACTGCCTAGATGGATTGAGAATTACAGTCACATATAATAGCTCATTTCCTCTAAATATTTATATCCAAAGTACATTTAAACTCATTTACTTCAATAGTTCATCAGCTTTCAGACTATTCTTCTAAATATGGAGTACATAAGACAGTACCTCTGATCTTGCTCCGTAGATATTTTAGGACTTCTTGGGTTCCCTTCTGGAAGCGTAGAGAAAAAGACAAATATTCATCAAGATCAACGTGCATGTATGATATCAAATTAAAAAAAGAGTTGAATTCTAAGTACACTTACACTTATAATCTCTCTTCGAATAGTTCTCAAAGGATTTCCTTCTATTGCCAAGAATTTCAAATGAAGGTTTCCCAATGAATAGGGCAGACTATAAAAATTAAATTAATTTCAAGGAAAACATTAGATATAAGCATATTCAACCAAATAGTTGACTATAAAACTAACAATGTAGAACAAATGATATATCATGTAATAATTTCAAATGAGTAGGAGGCCTGGTGTGGCACTGTAGGATAAGCACTGAACCACAAAGTCAGTTTGAACTGCAAGATATGCAGTTCAAACTGATTAGCTGCTCCTTGGAAACCCTATATAGGGAAGCTATGCATCAGAAACGACTCAGTGGCACTTAACAACAACAAATTTCAAAGGAGACCCAGATAAAATATTTCCCTTGTAAATGAATAATAAATAGACTTATTGAAATTGTTATACTAGACTTATCATTGAAATTGTCATACTGAGATTACTAAGAGAATCTGAGATATAAGATATTTGCTAAGCTGTATTCAGTGCCAAAAAGCAAATGTTTCTAAAACATCAATTTGAAGAAATCAATGCTTCAAAATGGACATGCCCCACAGACACCAACTGTGGCGATTTTGTTCTTTGAGGAAATACATTTAGTTATAAGTGAAAAAAGATGACAATTGTACAAAGAAAAAAAATTCAATCGCTCAATTCATGTTTTCATTCAATAAGTTAAATCATTGTTTTACCTTAAACGTACAAAGTAAACCAGTGTTTCTAAATATAGTCAATCTTAATAACATTAAGCACTTTTAATGTACTAGTCATTGGTATAGGGATATCAAGATCCTTACTTTTAAAATGTTCTACCCAGAATATGTGGTGGTGGTAGTGGTTGTGTGCCACAGAGTTGGATCTGACTCATAGTGATACTGTATAGGTTTTCTGAGGCTGTAAATCTTTATGGAAACAGAAAGCCTCATTTTTCTCCCACCATTGAGCATGCATGTGAAATGATTCTGTAGAGTAGAGGAGTGACAGTGGCTTATGTGGTAAATCATTTACAAATCAGCCATGACTCTGCCTTTTTGGGGTAGAGAGTAGCAAAGGCCGGATTTAGATCTAAAAAGAGGAATGAGAGTTCACTGGGCAATAAAGCAGGAAAAGGGCACTAAGAAACAAAATGAAGACTCAGTATCTTTATAATTCAGTATAGTTAAAGAACAGGATGCCTATAACAGGGTGAAGCATGATAAAATATAATTGAAATGATTGTGAGATGCCTTTGAATGCTATGCTGAGAAATGTAAACTTTGCCATGTGAGACAATTAAAAAAAAAAACAAAAAAACCGTCATCTAGTCTATTCTGACTCTTAGAGACGCACAGTCATATCTTTCTCCCATAGAGCATGTGTTTGATTTGAACTGCTGACCTTGCCAAGCCCATAGCACCAACAGGACTCCTAATCTAGCAAAACAATTGTTCCCAAATGCTTATTGGAACACCAATGAACACCAAAGCCACAACTATGACTTCAATTCTAACCCATAGCAACCCTAGAGAACAGAATAGAACTCTTTACGAATCGGGCTGCGAACCTTAAGGCCAGCAGTTCGAAACTACCAGGCACTCCGCGGGAGAAAGATGAGGCGTTCTGCTCCCGTAAAGATTTACAGCCTCGGAAACCCTGTACAGGGTCGCTATGGGTCGGATCCAACTCAAGGGCACTTAACAACAACAACAACAACATACGGCTCCCAAGGTGGTAAATCTTTATAGAAGTAAACTGCTTCATCTTTCTCTTTCTGAGCAGCTGGAGGGCTCGAATTGGAGTCCTGGTGTGACGCTGCAGGATAAGTGCTTAACCCTAAGGTTGGTCTGAACCACAAGGTCAGCGGTTCAAACTCACCAGCCACTCCTTGAAAACCCTATACAGGGTCACTATGGGTCAAAACCGACTTGATGGCACTTAACAACAAGGTTAGTAGTCCAGTGTTTAACCCACTCTGCCACAAAGTTTATTGTTGGAATACCAGAGACATCTAACTCTTCTCAGATTTAAAAAAAAATCTATGGCCCCAATGATTCTTTTTTCTTTTTCTTTCTTTAAAGCTTCATGAGTCTGATTCATAGCCTTATTTGGAATATGCTGCTGTTGTTAAGTGTAGTCAAGTTGTTCTGACTCATAGCAAACCTTTGCAGGATTTCCATAGGGCAGCTGAATGGTGTGAACTGCAGACCTTTTTGTCAGCATTTCAGTGCTTATCTTACAATGTCACACCAGGATATAGTGCTATTATCATGGGAAACCATCACACTTTTTTAAGCAGAAAAGTACAGGATAATTGTATTTTCACAAAATATGATGGTAGCATGTAAGGAATTAATCTTTTAGTTAGACAACATTCTAGAGGCAATGTAAAATGGCTCAAATTATCTAGTATCTAGCCAATATGGGATTGCATGGAGTCCTGGTGTGGACAAACTATAGGATAAGCACTTGACCACAAAGTTGGTTTGAACCACAATGTTGGCAGTTCAAACTCACCAGCCACTCCTTGGAAACCCTATACACGGTCGCTATGGGTCTTAAATGACCCGACCGGCACTTAACAACAACAACATGGAATCCACATGATGAAAGAAATGACTGTTTCCTAAGTGTTATTATGTTACACACAGTTGAAAGCCTTTGGAGAGTCAGTAAAGCACAGGTTAAGATCTTTCTGGTACTTTCTGCTTTCAGTCAAGATCCATCTGAAGTCAAAAAGGATATCACTTGGTTGACGTCCTCGTCTGAATCTGGGCTGTTCCCTGTCATTTTACTTTTGTTGATATTTTAAAATTATTTTTAGCAAAATTTTATTTGCATGTCATATTAATGATATTGCCCAATGATTTTCACACTCTGTTTGGTCATCTCTCTTGGAATGGGCACAAATACGGATTTCTTCCAATCAACTGGCCATGCAGCTATCTTCCAAATTTCTTGGCATAGATGATGGAGTGCTTCTAGGGCTGCCTCAGTTTGCTGAAAGATTTCAAGTTGTATCCCATCAATACCCAGAGCCTGATTCTTTGCAAATACCTTCAGTGCACCAAGGACTTCTTCCTTCAGTACCATTTGCTTTTGATCATAGGCTGTCTCTTAAAATGGTGCAACATCATCCATTTATTTTTGGAACAGTGATTCTCTATATTCCTTTTATCTTCTTTTGATACTTTCTACATTGTTCAATGTTTTGTCCATAGAATCCTTCAATATTGAAAGTCAAGGCTTGAATTTTTTTCTTCAGCTTAAGAAATGCTGAATGTGTTCTTCCCTTTTGGTTTTCTAATTCCGTTTATTTGTATATTTTGTTATAATACCTGACACTGTCTTCTCAAGTTGCCCTTTGAAATTTGCTGTTCAGCTCTTAACTTCATTTCTTACATTTGCTTTAGCATTTGTATGCTGGAGTGCAAGTTTCAGGCCTCTTCTGATATTCATTTTGGTCTTTTGCTTCTTTCTTGTCTTAATGACCTACTGTTTTCTTCCTGTATGATATTCTTGATGGGATCCCACAACTCTTATCTTTGGTCATTTGTGTCTAATTCATCAAATCTGTTCTTGAGATGATCTCTAAATTCAGATGGGATATGTTCAAGATTATATTTTGGCTCTCATGGACTTGTTTTAATTTTCTTCAGCTTCAGCTTGAACTTGCATATCAGCAATTGATTGTCTGTTCCACAGGCTACATTTGACCTTGTTTTGGTGGATGACATAGAACTTTTCCACTGTGTCTTTCCACAGATGAAGTCAATTGGACTTCTATGTATTCCATCTGGTGTTGTCTATGTGTACAATCATTTGTTAAGTGGTTTAAAGAAGTTATTTGCAATGAATAAATCATTGGTCTTGAAAAATTCTGTCTTGTGATTTCCATCATCGTTTCTCTCACCTAGACCATATTTTCCAACGACTTATCCATCCTCTTTGTTTCCAACCACTGCATTCCGATCATCAGTAATTAATACACATGGATGGCATGTTTGATCAATTTCATATTTAAGAATTTAGTAAAATTCTTCAATTTCATCATAACTGGACTTAGTAGCTGGTTTGTAAATTTGAATAATAGTGGCCTTCCTTGTAGGCATATGGATATTATCTTATCAAAGACAACATTATATTTCAAGATTGATTTTAAAATGTTCCTTTTTATAACGAATGTGACAAGATTCTTCTCCAACTAGTCATTCCTGGCATAGTAAACCACATAATGGTCAGATTCACAATGGTCAATGCCTGTCCATTTCAGATCACAAATGCCTCGTCTAGGACTTCATTCTTTATGGATTCCATTACATTTTAGACAACTTCCAATTTTCCTAGATTCATACTTCATACATTCCATTTTCCAATTACTAACGATGTTTACAGCTATTTCTCTTCATTTTGAGATCCTAAAAGCTTTTCTCCATTCATGTCATCACAGTCAACTCTTTTTGAAGAGGCAGCACTTCTCCAGGTCAATTTTTAGTGCTTTCCAACCAGAAGGGTTTATCTTTCAGCACTATATTTTGTTGTTGCTAATTATGGTTGAATCACAGTTCCAATTCATAGAGAACATGTATAGGGTTTCCAAGGAGCAGCTGGTAGTTAACAGTCCAGTGCATATTATCAACAAAGATAAGTCCTTCACCACACTCCCTGTTGTAAATCGCTGCATATAAAATTTCTCTCCATGCCACACCAGGATTCCCACTGTATCTGATAATGTTGTTGTTGCTGTTAGGTGCCATCGAGTCAGTACCGATCCATAGTGACCTTATACTCTGGTGCTATTCACCATGTTTCAATTTTCAATATTCTGGTGCTATCTTACAGTGTTTCACTGCCATTCACAGGGTTTTCAGTGGCTAAAATTCAGAAGTAATCCAACTCTCATTCTTCCTAGTTTGTCTTCGTCTGGAAGCTCAGCTGAAACCTGTCTACCAGTGGCATAGCTTCCACCATCACAGCCTAACACAAGTTATGACAGTACGACAAACTGACAGACGAGTGCTTTATGGACTATCCAAAGGTTTTTGACTGTGTGCATCATGAGAAGTTATGGACAAAATTGCAGAGAATACGTATTCCGTAACACTTAATTGTATTCATGAAAAACCTGTACATAGACCAAGAGTCAATCATTCAAACTGAACAAGGGGACACTGAATGGCTTAAAATTAGGAAAGGTGTGTGCCAGAATTGTATTCTATCACTATACCTATTCAATCTATATGCAGAGCAAATAATCTGAGAAACTGGATTTCATGAAGTAGAATGTGGCATCAGGGTTGGAGGAAGACTCATTAAAAATCTGTGGTATGAAAGCTAAGAAGTGACTGGCTTCCAAGCTTCCAAGAGGGAACCTAGATCGACAGGGCAGGAAGGATGGTAGAGTCTCCAGTGAGTAGTATCCAACCTGTCTATGAAAGGCTGATGAAAAGAAATGCAGATGGGTCTCTTGTGATGTAAAGGTGAATAACTGATATCAGGTCTGATTGTGAGGACTGAAAATGTAAAGGTGGATATTTTCTAGCAAGGAGGGGAGTGATTAACCTTTCAGTCTAGGAGCAGAGGGCCCTGGGACCATCACTGGAGAAGAGCAGAGAGCGGGACCCTACCCAGAGAAGCAGTAATGTCTGAGATGGAGACAGAGAGGATGACAAGAAGAGATGGAGTGGCTGAGGACTTGAGATCCAGAGAGGGAAAGGGGCTGTGTGCTGAGGACTGGGGGGGGGGGGGGGTGGGGGGGAGGAAGCTTACAGGGTATACCCTTTGGTTGGGTGATGATGCATGAACGGAATGGTAACTATGGCAATGAAACGATGTATGATAGAATGAATGTAAAACTAATGTTCCCCCATGTAAACTATCACACAATAAAAAAAATAATTAAAAAAAAAAAAAGCTGTGGTTGCAGATGATACAAACTTCATTGCTGAAAGCGAAGAGGACTAAAAACCACAGCCTTCAATAGGGGTTACATCTCAATGTAAAGAAAATAAAATTCACCACTAGACCAATGTGTAGCATCATTATATAAATGAAGACTGAAGCTGTCAAAGATTTCATTTTTCTTGGTTCCACTATCAACACTTACGGAAACAGCAGTCAAGAAGTCAAACAATGAAGTACATTAGGCAAATGTGCAGCACAAGAACTCTTTAAAGTATTAAAGAGCAAAGATGTCAGTCTGAGGAAGGACACAGTTGTGCCTCACCCAGGCCATGATATTTTCAATAGTTTCATATGCATGTGAAAGTTGGATAATGAATAAGGAAAACCATAGAAGAACTGATGCATTGGAGTTACAGTGATGAAGAAGAATATTAAAAATATCCTAGACTGCTAGAATCACAAACAATTCTGTGTTGGAAGAAGTATAGCAGAATGCTCCTTAGAAGTTGGGATGGCAATACTTCATCTCTCATACTTTGGACATTCTGTGGGGAGGGGCCAGGCCCTGGAGAAGGACATCATGCTGGGTAAAATGGAGGGTCAACGAAGAAGACCCCAAATCTAAATTGGCACTGGGCTGCAGCAATAGGCTCAAGCTTAACAACAACTGTGAGGATGACACAGTACCAGGCAGTGTTTTGTTCTGTTGTGCCTAGGTTTGCTATAAGTCCAGAATTGACAGCAACTAACAGAAACATTTTGATCTTATGAGACATACATACTTTATATCCATAGCTCTAGATGAAGAGGAACATATATATCAGCTAAACTGTATCAGTTACTTTGTTTAGTAAAATTTGAGGTTTGTTTTATTTTTAAATATTTGTTCTCTACTGCTTTCATTCAATAAACTTACTAAATTTCCATGTTGTTGTTGTTGTTGTCAGGTGCCATCAAGTCGGAACCGACTCATAGCGACCCCATGCACAGCAGAACGAAACAATGTCCGATCCTGGGTCAACCTCACTACCGCTGTCACACTTGACGCCATCAGTGATGCCACCTGGCTGATCCATCTCGTTGGGGGTCTTCCTCTTTTTCTCTGACGCTCCATCTTACCCAGCATGACATCATTCTCTAGTGACTGTACTCTCCTGACAATATGTCCATGTAGAGAAATTTAATTATATATATGCAACTATTTAAAACAGGGAGCATTGTGGCTCCATAAAATAAGCATGGCACTGAGAATGACAAGGTTGAAGTTCAAGCCCAACAGCTGCTCCGCAGGTGAAAGATAAGGCTTTCTGCTCAAAGGTTTAGTATCAGAAACCCGATAAGGGTCACTATGAATCAGAAGTGCCTTGACAGCACGTAACAACACCACAGAGAGGCAAATTCTTTAATTTTGGAGTCCTGGTATGATGCTGTAGGATAACTGCTAAACACAATGTCAGCAGTTCAAACACATCAGCTGCTCCTCAGAAACCCTATACAGGGTCACTATGATTTGGAACTGACTCAATGGCTCTTAACAACAATACTTACAACAGGCAAGAAACTATTTCATTTATTACTTGTAAGATAAAGCACTTTTAAGGCCAGCCAGGTCAATTACTAAAGGCTGCCATAAGTAGACGTGAGTGAAAAGAGTGGTTCCTGAAAGTGAATTAAATCTATGGTCCAGATGTAACATATACATATGTTCATTTATATTGTCCACCAGTCATCTGTCAGTTTGTTCTACTGTGATAGCTTGTGTATATGATGAAAGCTACGTCACTATTTTAAATACCATAGGGTCACCCATGGTGGACTAGTTTAAGTAGAGCTTCCAGACTAAGACAGATTAGGAAGAAGGAGAGGTGGATCACTTCTGAATGTTTAGCCACCCAATTCATACTTTATGAATAATAGTGGAACATTATCAGATAGTGTTGGAAGATGCGAACATTAATGAACAGCAGCAGAACATTCTCAGATATATTGCTGCAAAATGAGCTCCTTGGGTTGGAAGGCACTCAAAAACAACTGGGAAAGAGCTGCTCCCCAAAGTAGAGTTGACTTTGATGACATGGATGGAATTAAGCTTTCGGGACCTTCATTTGCTGATGGGACACAACTCAAAATGAGATGAAACAGCTGCAAACACTCATTAATAAACAAAGGGTGGAATGTATGAAGTATGAATTTAGGAAAATTGGAGGTTGTCAATAATGGAACGCATAAAGATCAATATCCTAAGCTACAGTGAGCTGAAAAGGACTGGTATTGGCCATTTGGAATCAGATTTTACATGGTTTACTATGCCTGGAACAATAAATTCAAGAGGAATTGCATAGCATTCATTACTTAAAAAGAACATTTCAAGATCTTGAAATAAAATGCTGTCTGTGATAGGATACTATCCATACTCCTAAAAGGAACACCAGAGCCCTGATGGGGCACTATAGGATAAGCACTGGACTGTTAACCGCAAGGTTGGTGTTTCAAACCTACCAATCAATCCCTCCTAGGAAACCTTACTCACTATGCATTGGAACTGACAGTACTTAAAAACAACAAAGAAGACAAGTTAATACCATTATTATTCAAATTTATGTACCAATCACTCAAGCCAGTTACGATAATATTGAAGAATTCTAACTTCATCAGTCTGAAATTGATCAACTATGTAATCAAGATGTATTGATAATCCATTAACTGAAGAATGGATAAACAAACTGTGGTACATACACACAATGGAATACTATGCTACCTTGAAGAACAATAAGGAAGCTGCAAACCACCGCATAAAATGGATGAACCTTGAGAGCGTTGAGTGAAATTAGTCAGTCACAAAAAGAGAAATACTGCATAGGACCACTACTGTAAAAGACTAAGGGAAAGAACCCATACAAAAGGGGGGTGGGG
>NW_006408566.1:859759-888289 GCF_000296735.1 Chrysochloris asiatica | reverse complement strand
GTGTGCTGAAGACCTGGAGGTACAGGGGAAGGATTGCATGGAGGGGATTGTAACCATGGCAATGAGACGATATACAACAGAATGAATGTAAAACTAATGTTCTCCCATGTAAACTATCACATAATTCACAATAAAACATTTAAGAAAAAAAAATGTATTGATGATTACTGATGATTGGAAAAGGACCATAGAAAACAACAAGGAAGGATTCATAGTTGAAAAATATGGCACTGGTTATAAAAATGATGTTGGAGATTGAATGACAGAATTTTGCAAGACCAAGGACTTGCTCATTGTAATGCCTTTTTTCAACAGCCTAAAAGGCCAGTAAACACATGGAGCTCACCATATGGAATACACAGGAATCACATTGAGTACTTCTGTGGGAAGAGACGATTGAGGAGCTCAAAATCATCAGACAAAAAACAAAGCCAGTTGCAGGGTACACCCTTTGGTTGGTTGATGATGCATGGATGGGATTGTAACCATGGCAATTAAACGATCTATGATAGGATGAATGTAAAGCTAATGTTCTCCTATGTAAACTTTCACATAATTCACAATAAAACATTAAGGAAAAAAAAAAACAACTAGGGGCCAACTGTAGAACAGACCATCAATTGCTCACATGCAAGTTCAGGTTGAAGCTGAAGGAAATTGATGCAAATCCACAAGAATCAAAATATGACCTTGAGTATTAATGACGTATGCTGTTGAGTTGGTTCCGACACAAAGCAATCCTTTATAGAATTACCAAGAGTGGCTGGGTTTCAACTGTCGATCTTGTGGTTAGCAGTCTGATATTCATCCCACAGTGCCACACCAGGGCACGTTGCTATTGTTGTTAAGCGTTGTTAAGTAACTTCCAACTCATAGTAATCCTAGATAGGATTTTCGAGGAGCAGCTGGTGGTTTTGAACCACTGATCTTATGGTTAGCAGCCCCATGTTTATTCTACAGTATCACACCAGGACTCCAGACCATGGCATATGCCATCTGAATTTAGAGAACATCCCACAAACAGATTGATGTATTATTAGATACTAATGACTGAAAAACATACATGAAGAAAGCAAAAGGTCATTAAAAAGACAGGAAAAAAACAAAAGGTCAAAATGTATGTCTGAGACTCTGAAACTTGGTCGTTAGCATACAGAAGCTAAAGCAACTGGAAGAAATGAGGAAGTAAAAGAGCTGAACAGAAAAATTCAAAGGGCAGCTTGAGATGACAGTCAAATATTATAAAGAAATGCACAAAAACCTGAATTCAAAAACCAAGAGAAATGCCAAGCTGAAAGAACAGAAGAAAAATGTCAAGCCTCAGGTTGCAAAATTAAATAAATAATATCATGATAAATGGAGAAAGATTGACGTTGTCAAAGACTTCATTTTCCTTGGATCCACTATCAACACTCATAAAAGCAACAGTCAAGAAATCAAACAAAATATTTGCATTAGACAAATGTACTGCAAAAGACCTCTTTTAAGTTATTATAGAGCAGATGTCAATTTGAGAACTAAAGTTTGCCTGACCCAAGCCAAGGTATTTTCAATCGCATCATGTGCATCTGAAAGTTGGACAATGAATAAGGAAGACCACAGAAAAATGGAAGCATTTGAATTACAGTGTGGGAGAATATCAAAAGTATCAAAGATTGTCACAAGAACAAACAAATCTTTATTGGAAGACGTATACCCAGAATGTTCCTTTATAAGGATGGTGAGACTTAAGTTTCTTGTACTTTGGCATATTCTTGTACTTTGGACCAGTCTCTGGTGAAGCACACCATGGCTGGAAAAGTGGAGGGCCAAGAGAAAAAAGGAAGATCGCCAGTAAGATGGATTGACACAGTGACAGCAACAATCGGCTCACACATAACAACATTGTGAGGATAACCTAGGACCAGGCACTGTTTCATTTTTTTGTGCATTGGGTAAATATGAGTTAGAATGGACTCGATGGCTCCTAACAACATTTATAATGTTAAAAAACAAGCCAACCATTCCTCACACAACCTCCTCCAGAGCTAGGTTCAATAAATCATTACTGTGATGCCATGAAATATTTAATGTCTTTTCTAGTCATTTTTGCAAATGACCTTTTCCTGGTAGGCTGGGTAAGAGAAGGTGAGGGGAAATGCTGACGTATTACATGATTCAGTTGTGATTGTTAACAAGGCTAATAGTGATTATAAAACTTTGGAATTCTAATGTAGGTATAAAATGAGGTTTCTCAAAAGCAGGAATGGAACTCTCACTACCATCAAAGAAAAGCCAAGAGTGGAACAAGTCCTCTGGATCCCGAGATCTTCACCCATTGATCTTCCTGATCCAGGGACAGAAAGCTGTAATACCAGAGGAGTGGCAAAGGAGCAGTAATAGCAGAATCCAGAGCAGGAACACATGGCAGAACTTGTCTTATGGGCTTCCAAGCCCAAAGAGCAATTAAAACTGAGTGACTTTGGGCAGGAGGCGTGCTTGCAGAGTAGGGTGCTTCCAGACATTTCATTGGGGTCAAGGGGCTAGGTTTGCTGACTCACAGAGCTATAGCTGAGTGCCTTTGGGCTGAGGCTTATGGTGGAGTAGTGTGTTCTGTGGGCATTTATCAGCATCCCTACAGGAGCTTTGTAACATTGGTAAAGCAGAGAGAGGACTGCCTGTGGACACGGTTGAGGCAATGTCTGTCTTGACTGGAACAACTGTGCTTTCAGCATTTATGACCTTAAATTGTAATGTATTAACTTCCCTAATAATCCCCATGACTGAGTATAGGGTGTGAGTTCTCTGTACCACCGTAATGAATTATCAAACTCATCTTGAAAAGTACAAAATGCTGTGGTGCTCATTTTTCGCAATTGCAATTGAACATTTTTTGTAATGTTGTGACTTTTCTTTGTATCTTGGGAGCACTTCCATTATCACTAGTAACAAATCATATGGGCTACATGGTGTTACTCAAGGTTTAAGCTATTGCACTAAACACAAAGAAAATTATGTGAGAATTGTGAGAGATCATTTTTTACTGTGATATGCAATTTACTAGAGACAAACCATTCATTTGGCGATGTTTAGTTCACATGGCATTTAAAAAAATAATAGTAATAAGTTTATCAATGGGCCCATGTTATTCAAGAGTCAAATGTAATTATATCTTTAAATACTATGGTTATATAATTTTTATGATTTTTTTTTTTTTTATCGCTACCCTTCTCATCTGCCAAGTGCTACTTATTCAAAGTTATCACACCTCTGATACCTGCCTTCTTCTTTCCATTCACATTGTCACCACAGGTTCTCATTACTTATGAGAAAAATCTACAGAGTTGTCAATACAGTAAGCTAGATATAACAAACGCTCCTTACTGATAAATATTATTAGATCAAACTAATAAAGCTGTACTTGGATTTCCTACCTATAAAATCATTCCAATCCATTGGATGAAATTTACTACTGCCGGATTTATTTGTTAAAAATGAGATTATGATCAAGTTTGTTCTATTCATAATCTCTCAAAAGTTCCTTAATTTTTAAATATTGACCTTCCTACTTATACTGTTTAACAAGCTCACCCCAAATGCCTGCTCTTCTTTTTGTATTGCTCGAATTTTTCTGAATTTCCAAAACTTTGTTTATGTTCTTTACTCTTACAGAATAGATCAAGTTATTACTGTTTGTTGTTAAGTGCCGTCGAGTCTGTTCCAACCCATAGTGACCCTGTATAGGGTTTCCAAGGAGCATCTGGTAAGCTCAAACTGCCAGCCTTGCAGCCCAAACGACTTTGTAGTCTAGCACATTAACTCACAGAGCCACACTAGGACTCCCAAAATGGATCAGGTAGGCCTTTCTTATTCATTTGATCTTTAAACTTACCTGCTAATATCATTGTTGCTTAGGTCAAGTCTTTCCAAAGATTTTAGTAGTGTAATTTCATCTGGAACAGATTTCAACTTGTTATCCCTCAGGTCAAGTACAAGGATAGAATTCAGATGCTTAAGGTGTTCTGCCGCTAACTTTTCAATCTGGTTTTCACCTACATGCAATTCCTACGAAACCAAAGATGAGTTATAAGTATTGCTGTATCCAACAAACCAGGTAATAAAAATTAAATTGTAGGTAATCTTAATATCAAATAATTCAAAACACACATATTTTTTAAATCCACAATTTTCTAATTATGAATGTGCTTACACTTCCATTACATTAAGCTACTTTACAGCTGAAGAAAGATGGCTATATATATAAATTTTTAGAAATCAACTAAATCAATAGTCAACAATACATATATGGAATTTCTAGCAATTTAAATATCATGAAAGATTTAAAAATCATAAAAGGGTTAATCCTGTAGAAACATCAAGCTTACAAAATAAAGCAGAGAAGGTAAATTATTTAGTAATCAAGCATAGAATTTTAAAAACTACAAATCCAGTAAGCATACTGAAGAAACATTAAAGTTTCAAAATAAGTCACTATCAGTTTTAAAAAAGTTATTTTACATGATAATTTGATATTCAACATTTTCATTATTTGTTATTCAATATTATATATACTGATTTCCCATTAACAGAATTTGTAATTATTAGACTGATAATTAAGTTAGTAAATAACTTATTTGGTTCTTTTAAACATTGTCATCATTATAGCTAAAAAAACCAAATTTTTTAACACTGATGCATAAATGTAAATATGAAAGAATACAAAGTTAGAAGATAGTATTCATGCTATATAATCAAATCAAAGAAAGCAACTGATTATAACCAGATGTGTTTATGATCAGGTCAGTGTGAAAGGTGGCTATTTATACAATTAGATACATGTTCTTTATTTGTATTTGAGGTACCATAAGGAGCTTTGGTAGCATAGTGGTTACAAATTGGGCTGTGAACCGCAAGGTCAGCAGTTTGAAACTACAAGCTGTTCCATGGTAGAAAGATGAGGCTTCCTGCTCCCCTAAAGATTTACAGCCTTGGAAACCCTGTACAGGGTCGCTATGGGTCGGAACCGACTCCACGGCACATAACCAACAACTGTAAGTATCAATTTATCATTTAGTTTCTCCACTTATAAACCGCTCACCAGAAAAAAATTACAAATTCCTATTCTTCAGTTAATTATTTCTTTAAAAAGTATCAATTACTAACAGTGCCATCGATATAATTACTTATACTAAAATTCTTAAAACTATTAATATGTAAAAAATATAGTAATTATAACACACATTCCCAAGTAAAATAGCATTACCTTTAAAAATCATTAAAGAAATCATTTTCAAAATTAATTTTTTGAAAATATATAATAACTTAACAATAAACTAAATAGTACCTTCAATAGTTTACAAGAAGGAAACTCTGGAAGTGAATGCAATTTATTCCTCTGCAAATAAAGCAATTCTAGTGATTCCATGCCAGCCAATTCAGAAGGTATAGTTTCTAAGAGATTTGAATTGCAATCCAACTGCTTTAATCCTGTAATATATATTTAGTGGAAAATAAAAATACTTGAATAGACAAAAGAAAAAAAAAACAAAACTGGCCTATGGTCACATATATCTTCAAAGAAATTACCAGGAGGATTTATAAACCTACACCATTACATACTGCTATAATAATCAGAAACACTACAATACCATCAAACTAAATAAATGTAAGCTAAATGTTTTTTCATTTAATGGTAAAAATGTAAATAGATACTAAAGTTAATATTAAATAATAATATAGGCCATTTTTATAGATTTCAAAATAAAGTATTCCAATATTCTGTTAAAGTACTCTGAAATGTATAGAATTGTATACTGAGATATTATTATAGTCTTCATTTATTATACATCTTTAAAATAAAAAAACATAATGTAATTGTTGTTAAGTACTATTGAGTTGGTTTTGACTCATAACAACCCTTAATAGGGTTTCCAAGGAGCTGCTGGTGGGTTTGAACAGTTGACCTTGCAGTTAGCAGCTCAGTGCTTATCTTACAGTGCCACACCTGAACTCCATAATGTAATTGGGGATATATAAACAAACATGCACATGTTTTATAAATCAAACTGCCTTAGAAATATCTCTAGGCAAGTTGACTTTGTGCTAAAGAACAGTGGATTTCAATGTATTCCTGCCTATTCTTCCATATTTCCATGTCATCTCCCTCCCTATCTATCTTCTTTCCATTCTTTTTTTAATTGCATGCTTTTACTAATGTCCTGACTAATACTTCTGACAAGAATGTAAAGCAGAATGCCCTGATAAGCAGTATTATTCTCTTACCTTCTGTACCTTTCTTTCTTAAAGAGTCAAGACAGAAAACTAATATAGAGAAAAAGTAAAGGAATCCTTTCCTTTATTACTTCAATAAGTAGTTTTCTCTCTAATCAATATTACAGATTCTGTCACTATCATTCAAAAACTGGACCCAGTACCATAGAGTTGATTCTTCAGACCCTCCAGGACAATGTAGAACTGCTCCAGAGGGTTTACATGGCTGTCAATGTTTACAGAAGTGGACCATGACACCTTTCTTCTCTGGCGTTGCTGGAGTGTTCAAACTGGCAACCTTTAGGTTAGCAGCTTAGTGCTTAAACAGTTGTGCCACCAGGGCTCCTTCTTCTCTTACAGCCACTACATGTTTTCTAGGAAATAGTTCTCAGTCCTTAAATTTGATTAAGGAATGTGCGTTTTACCGTTTCACTGTAGGATAAGAACTGAACAGCAAGGTTGGTTTGAACCACCAAGTCGGCAGGTCAAACTCACCAGCAGCTCCACAGAAACCCTATACAGGGTTGCTATGAGTTGGAACTGACTCAACAGCACTTAACAACAACAACAACAACAATGTACTTTGAGTTTCTCAATTTTAACACAATTTATGACTGGGTTAATGTCTCATACTACCATGTTGTTGTTGTTGTTGTTAAGTGCTGTCCAGTCAGTTCTGACCGATAGCAATCCTATATACGGTTTCCAAGCAGCAGATAGCGAGCTTGAACCGCCAACCTGCGGTTCAAAGAGACTTTGCAATCCAGTGCTTTAAACCACAGCAACATACCAGGATTCCCATACTACCTTGTTGTTGTTGTTAGGTGCCATTGAGTTGGGACCTACTCATAGCGACCCTATGCACAGCAGAACGAAACACTGCCCCATCCTGGGCCAACCTCACTACTGTTGCCACGCTTGAGTCCATTGATGCTGCCACTTGGTCAATCCATCTCGTTGGGGGTCTTCCCCTTTTTCTCTGATCCTTCCCCTTACCAAACATGGTATCCTTCTCCAGCGATTGGTCCCTCCTGACAATATGTCCTCGGCCACCCAGGAGCCCTCTGGTTGCACTTCCAAAATGGATGTATTGGTTCTTTTAGCAGCCCATGGCACTTTCAATATCCTCCTCCAACACCATAACTCAAAAGCATCAATACTGCTACGCTCTTCCTTATTCACTGTACAGCTTTCGCATGTAAGGTTATTGAAAATACCATGGCTTGGGTCAGGTGCACTTTAGTCCTCAAGCTGACATCTTTGCTCTACAACATTTTAAAAAGGTCTTGTGTAACAGATTTGCCTAATGCAATATGTCATTTGATTTCTTGACTGCAGCTTCTGTGAGTGTTGATAGTTGATCCAAGAAAAAATGAAGTCCTTGACAACTTCAATCTTTTCTCCGTTTATGAGAACGTTGTTTATTGGTCTAGTGGTGAGAACCTTTGTTTTCTTGACATTGAGATGTAATCCATACCGAAGGCTGTGCTTTTTGATCTTCATCAGTAAATGTTTTAAGTCCTCTTCACTTTGAGCAAGCACAGTTGTGTCATCTGCATACTGCAGGTTGTTAATGAATCTTCCTCCAATCCTGAGACCATGTTTTTCTTTATATAACCAAGCTTCTTGTATTATTTGCTCAGAATACAGGTTGAATAAGTATGGTGAAAGAATACAACCTTGTTGCACACCTTTCTTAATTTTAAAATATTCAGTATTCCCATGTTCTGTTCGAACAACTGCCTCATGGTCCAGGTACAGACTCGTCATGAACACAATTAAGTGATCCAGAATACTCATACTTCGCAATGTTGTTCATAGCTTGTCATGATCCACACAACTGAAAGCCTTTGCGTAGTCAATAAAGCACAAGTAAACATCTTTCTGATATTCTTAGCGTTCAGCCAAGATCCATCGGATATCAGCAATGATATCCCTCGTTCCACAGCCTCTTCTGAATCCGACTCGCAGCCATTTTTACATTACCTTTAGTAAAATTTTACTCACATGGGATATCAAAAAGATTGTCCGATGATTTCCGCATTCTGTTGGGTCACCTCTCTTTGGAATGGGCAAAAATACGGATTTCTTCCAATCAGTCAGACAGATAGTTGTCTTCCAAATTTCTTGGCAGAGATGAGTGAATGCCTCCAGTACTGCCTCACTTTCTTGACAGATTTCAATTTGTATTCTATCAATTCCTGGTGCCTTGTTCTTTGCCAATTACTTCAATGCACTTTGGACTTCCTCCTTCAGTATCATTGGCTCTTGATCCTATGCTACCTCTTGAAACAGATGAACAATAACCATTTCCTTTTGGTACAATGACTGTGTATTCCCTCTATCTTCTTCTTGATGCTTTCTGCATCATTCAATAATTTGCCCAGAGAATCTTTCAATAACAAAAGTCAAGGCTTGAATTTTTTCTTCAGTTCCCCCAGCTTGAGAAATACTGAGCGTGCTCTTCCTTTCTGGTTTTCTGATTCCAGATCTTTGTACATTTTGTTTTAATATTTGGATTTATCTTCTCGAGCTGATCTTTGAAATTTTCTGTTCAGCTCTTGGACCTCCACATTTCTTCCATTTGCTTTAGCATCTCTACGCTGGAGAGCAAGTTTCAGTGTCTCTTGTGACATCCATTTTGACCTTTTCCTTCTTTCTTGTCTTCTTAATGACTTACTACCTTAGGCTGCTACTTTTAGTGGCTGAAGTAACTAACTTTTTTCAAAACAACTACAGTAATATTTTCTGAAATAATAATATAATTGCATGCATCATTTGAGGACAGCATTGAGAAAAAACTCCAAATCCAGCAAATTGCATAATGAGTTTGTTATAAAGTTAGAGACTATAATTTTCACAACTGTTTGCACTGAAGAGTACATAGTGAAAGGAGCAATGTGGATGGAATAAAAGGATTCAAGCTCTAGCTCTAAAATTTTCTATGTAATGTGCAAGCCTAGGTTTCTGAATCTTTAAAATGTAAATGCAGACCCCATCAACCTCACACAACTGTTATGATGGTAAAATAATACACACAAAAATATTTTGTGTTATAAAAGATCATACAAATGGTAAGGCATTGTTCTTAGGATCTAGTCATTACTAGTAAAATAACAATTGGGTGTCCTACTGGTGACAGCTTAAAACTATCACTCTCATTTCAAAGAGACAAAAAGTATCTAATTGTTAATTATATATTTGAGAAAAATTGCTGTAAACTTAAACTATTTCTTACTGATTATCTTTCTCAAGAAATCACCACTCAATTCATTAGGAAAAAGAGACTTGGGTAATATAATATCCTCAATCCAGATACCATGTTTTATATTTAGCTCTACTTTTTAATATCTGAATGAAAAAAGGAAAAGACAAGTCGAGTTTTAATTAATAATATTCAGGTAAGGTAAAAGATCCACTGTCATCGAGTTGATTAGAAGTGAAAGTAATCCTCTAGGACAGAGAAGTACTCCTTAGGGTTTCAAAACTATAAATGTTTATGACAGTAGACAGCCTTATCTCTAAAACTGTAAATCTTTATGGGAGCACACAGCCTCATCTTACTGTTGCTTGCAGGGGGCCTGGTGGGTTTGAACTGATGACTGCATCACCAAAGTGCCTATCCAAGTAAAGTCTCCCTCAAAATTCAAAGTTGCTGATAACAGATCTAACTGATGTGCTCATAAATGACAAATAAGTATTAATCTAAAGCAAAACAACACATTTTACATATCCACCTCAAAATTACCTGCAATCAACTGTAGGAAATCATTTCTACTATTGCTTTCTCAAAACAGAGGTTTGAAAAAAAAAATGAAAAAATTTTACATATGATTAGCAAAAAATAAAGGCAAGGTAAGCAGTGCACAGCTGATCAAGAGTATAGCCATCAGCTGAGAAATCACTAGGACTTTGTAATTGTTGGAACTCTATCTATATACTTAAAGAGTACTGAAACGTGACTCATTTCTTTTTAACTCTAAATATCAACTCTATGCTCTGGTAGCATAGTGGTTATGAATTGGGCTGCTAACCTCAAAGTCAGCAGTTCGAAACTACCAGCTATTTCGCAGGAGAAAGATGAGACTGTCTGCTAAAGATTTGCGGCCACGGAAACCCTATGCAGGGTCGTTATGAGTTGGAACTAACTCCACAGCACAGCACCACCACCATCAGCTCTATAGTAATTCAGTTATGAGAATTCAATGGTAAATTTTAACAGAATTACTAAACCTTCATTTTTTTAAAAACAGTATTGACAATCTGGAGTCCTGGTGTAGCTGATTTCCCTATAAAGTTGGTTTGAACCAAAGGTTGGTGGTTCAAACTCAGCAGCCGCTCCTGAGAAATCCTATGCAGAGCTGCTATAAGTCAGAACCCACTCGGTGGCACTTAACAGCAGAAGAGCTGGACCCTCAGGCAAAACTAGACTAAAGGAGGCTAGTGCTATAATATAATACAATGTAATGCAATCAAAAGAATAGGAGTATATCTAACCTGTCACCAATGAGAGGAGAATAATATTTTGGTGAATGTTGGTGGAAACAAGGAAGGCTGACACAAAACCTTAATTTCTCAAGTATATAATTCATAATCTTATTTTCCTTTTTAATATATCAAAGTATTGATGATAATTTTTAGATAGTCGTAGATAAAGGCCTAGAAAAAAATCTAACTAGCTGCTATTATTTACACTTACCATCATAAAATCAATTACTTTACTTCTCTATAATTATTTTTTAAAATACTTTTTAAATGTTAAGTAATGCCAACTTCAAATTTATATATATTTAAAAACAGAGACTTACGTTTCATTCTACATATTTCTGCTGGCAAACTCTTCAGTTGATTACTGGAAAGATTGAGCCGCACCAGACTGGATAGAGAAGAAAAACTAGCAGGAACAGTTTTAAGATGATTGCTGGAAAGGTCCTTTAAAAAAGAGAGAAAGACAAAATGAATGAATGATCCGATAAATTAATAAATGGTCCCAAGGAGCTCTCTCTGGTAGCTTAGTGGTTACAAATTGGGCTGTGAACCACAAAGACAGCAGTTTGAAACTACCTGCTGTTATGCGAGAGAGAGATGAGGTTTTCTGCTCCCATAAAGATTTCTAGCCTCGGAAGCCCTGTACAGGGTCGCTATGAGTCAGAACCGACTCTACGAACATAACAACAACAACAAAAGGTATTTTCTACCACCTGTCAGTTTTTTGTACTCTGGTAGCTTACATATTGTTGTGGTGCTGTAATTCATTCCACCAGTATTTGATATATCAACTATCAGTAGGATCACCATGATAGGCAGGTTTCAATGGATCTTCCAGACTAAGACAGACTACAAAGAAATAGCTGACAATCTACGTCTAAGAAGTAATCAATGCAATTTGGAGTATTTGGCAAGCCCCTATTAGTGAATCACAGTGTAGACCCTTAGGATTTTGAAGCAAAGCCCTACCATTCTCTGCAGATAAGTACGCTCCTTTTAAAATACTACTCTCCTTTTGGCTTGTTACTGAGCCTTAGTAGAGAATGAATGCCTAACCAGGGATTACCATGTCACCATGAAACCATTATGAATTGGGTGTTGTTTGATGCACAGCAGCATTCTATAAATGGAACCGGTATATACGAGACTGGGCTCAAGCAGGTCATAAAGACATACGTAAATTGCATGAGGAAATGGCCCAAATGCCCATGGTCTCCACTCCTGTCACATTACTTTCCCTCTCCCAGTTCTAAACCTATGGCCTCATGGGGAGTCCCTTATGATCAGTTGACTGACGAAAAGAAAACTCATGCTTGGCTTAGATGGTTCTGCATGATGCAGGCACCACTAGAAAGCAGACAGCAGCATCACTATAGTCTTTCTGGGACTACCCAAAATGACAGTGGTGAAGGGAAATCCTCCCACTGGGTATAACTTTGAGCAGTGCAACTGGTTGTTTATTTTCTGGAAGGAGAAATGGCCAGATGTGCAACTATAGATAAATTCATGGGCTGGAACCAATGGTTTGGCTGGATGATCAGAGACTTGGAAGGAACATGATTGGAAAACTGATGGCAAGGAGGTGTGGGGAAGAGTTATGTTAACAGACCTCTTTGAATGGGCCAAAAAGTGAAGATATTTGTACCTCATGTGAACGTGCACCAAAGGTTTATTTCTATAGAGGAAGGTTATAACAACCAAATGGACAGGATGACATGTTCTGTGGAAACTATGCTCTTTCTCCAGCCACTCTTGTCATTGCTCAATGGGCTCATGAACAAAGGGGCCATGGTGACAGATATGGAGGTTATGTCTGGACTTAGCAACATAGGTTTTCACTCACCAAGGCTGATTTGGCTACAGACACTGTTGAGTGCCCAATCTGCCAGCAACACAAATCAACACTGAGTCCCAGATATGTAAATCCCATACCATTCCTCATGGAGATCAGCCAGCATCCTGGTGGCAGGTTGATAACATCACACAATTTTCATCATCATTTTGTTCTTATTGGAAGAGACACTTACTCTGGATGTGGATTTGCCTTTCCTGCATGCAATGCTTCAGCCATGGTCTTACAGAATACCTTATCCACCATCATGGTATCTCTCACAGCACCACCTCAGATCAAGGGACCCATTTCACAGCAAATGAAGTGTGGCAATGGACCCACCCACACTCGTGGAATTCACTGGTCTTAGCATGTTCTTCATCATCCTGAAGCAGCTTTCTAAAGACACAATTACAGCACCAAGCACCCTGCTGGGTTGGGTGGGACAATGTTCTCCAGAAGGCTGAATATGCATTTTGTTGTTTTTCCAAGTGCCAAGACCAATAGGTCCAGGTACCAAGGGGTGAAAATTGAAGTGGAATCTCTCACTATTTCTCATAGTGACCCATGTGAAATTTTTTTGCTTCCTGTCCCTGTGGCCCTATGCTCTTTGGGTCTGTACGTTGTAGTTACAAAAGGAATATTCCCACCTGAAGACAGAGCACTGATTCCATTGAACTAGAAGTTAAGAAAGCTTCCTAGCTACGGTGCACTCCTTATAACAGGCAAAAAAGAGAGTTACTGTATTGGGTGGTATGATTGTTTCTGATTGTTGTTGTTCTTGTTAAGTGCTGTTGAGTAGGTTCGGACTCAGAGTGACCCTGTATAGGGTTTCTGAGGAAGCTATGAGCTTGAACCACTGACCTTGAATTTCAAACCTACCTTGCAGTCTAGTGCATTATTAACCCACAGCGCCATACCAGGACTCCTGCTCCTAATTACAAAGAAGCAATTGACTTGACATTACACAATGTAGGTAAAGAAGAGTATGTGTGGAATCTAGCAGATTCCTTAGGATGTCTTTTAGTACTACCATCTTCTGTCATTAAAGTCAATGGTAAACTACAGCAAACCAATTCTAACATAAAGACTAATAGCCTAGACCTTTCAGGAATGAAGGTCTGGGTAACACCTCTAGGCAAAGATCCACGAAGAGCTGAGGTACTTGCTGAGAGAAAAGGGAATACGGAATGGGTAGTTGAAGAATTTTTTTCTAAATACCAGCTACAGCCATGAAAATACCAGCTATGGCCACATGACCAGTTGCAGAAATGAAGGCTGAAGGAGTACTGGTGTGGTATTGTAGGATAAGCTCTGGATCACAAAGTAGATTTGAACTATAAGGTGGGATATTTGAACTATAAGGCAGAGGTTCAAACCCACCAGTTGCTCCTTGCAAACCCTATACAGGGTGGCTAATAAGTCAGAGCTGACTGACTGGCAGTGAACAGCGACAATTGTTATAAATATGTTGTTGTTGTTAAGTGCTTTTGAGTTGATTCCAACCCATAGCTACCCTATACAGGGTTTCCGAGGCTGTAAATCTTTACAGGAGCTGACCGCCTCATCTTTCTCCAACGGAACTGCTGTTATTTTCGAACTGCAACCTTGAGGTTTGCAGCCTGAATCGTAACCACTACGCTACCAGATACATTTCTATTTTATTTTGTATGTATGCATCAAATATTTTTGCTTTGGGCATGTCATCAGAAGGGATCAATTGCTAAAGGAGACATCTTGTTTGATGAAGTAGAAGGCCAACAAGGAAAAAAAAAGATGGTCTGGGCACAATAACCTCAACAATGGACTTGAACATGCCAGCAATCTTAAGGATAATATAGCATCGAGCAATATTTTGTCTTGTTGCTCATAATGTCATCATAAATCTGACTCAACTAGATGGCAATTATCCATCTGTCTAAAGGGTATTTTACATTTCATAACTTCAAAAGAATTCCAAAATTAAAAAAGACCATTTCAGAGAAGACAGGTTTATAACTCTCACCACTGAAAATTTTATACATAGATTACTAATCTCACGGTCCTTTTCAACCCCTGAGGATCCACCAAGTAACTCAACAATGTGTGAGTGATTACAAGGAATATTGACTTTAGAATTTTACATAAAGGCTTCTGTTAATACTCAATTATTAATTGTCTTTCCAATATATGTAGTTGTTAGGTGCTGTAGAGTTGCTTCTGACTCACAGCAAGTCTATCTAGAATGGAATAAAACATTGTCTAGTCCTGCATCATCTTCAAAATCACTTCTACATATGAGCTCATTGTTGCAGCCACTGTGTCAATACATCTTGTTGAGGGTCTTCCTCTTTCTCACTGACCCTCAACTTTGCCAAGCATAATGTCCTTCTCCAGGTTGGTCCCTCCTAACAACATATCCAAAGTGTGTGAGATGAAATCTCACCATTCTTGCTTGTAAGAGACATTCAGACTATATGACTTCCAAGATAGTTATTTATTCTTCTGGCAGTCCATGGCATATTCAATATTCTTTGCCAACACCATAGTTAAAATACACCAATTCTTCTTCAGTCAATTGTCCAGCTGCATTAGATGCACCCTAGTCCTCAAAGTGACTTCCTTTTTAACAATATAAAGAGGTGTTTTTCAGCTGATTTGACCAATGTAATATGTTGTTTGATTTCTTGACTGCTGTTTCCATCAGCACCAACTATGATTCAATTAAATAAAATGTTTGACAACTTCTGTCTTTTCTCTATGTCTTAGGCTGGGTTCTCTAGAGAAGCAAAACTAGTGAAACTTATATACGGATATATAAAGAGAAGTTTAGATAAAGGAAACGGCTCACAGTTATAGAGGTGTAAAAGTCCCAAGTCTCAGTCAGATGAATCAATATTGGCATGTCAGATACAGGCAGACAGGTAACAGAGTAGGTCAGTGGCTCAAGTCCAAAGAACTAGAGATCAGAGGATGAGCCAGATGCAAGATCTAGACCCAGCAAAAAGCAAGCAACCTTTGCCTGAGTATCTAAATAAATTAGAAGCAGGCTACACCCCTGAGAAAATATCCTTTCAATTGACTGGCTGCTCATAGCGACCTCATAGTTAATTACATTATATTAAATCTTATTATGGGGATAACTACATCTCAATTGCCAAACCACTGAGAATTCTAGTTCAGTCAAGTTGATATAAAACCTTAATTATCATACTCCATTTAAATTAATACTGCTTATTGGGCCCATTGTGAGGATTTTTCTTTTATGTTTAGGTGTAATCAATACTGAAGTCTAGTCATTGATCTTCATCAGTAAGTGCTTCAAGTCCTCTTTGCTTTCAGCAAGCAAGGTTATGTCATCTGCATTATCACCCATTATTAATAAGTCTTCCTCCAATCCTGATGGCATGTTCTTCTTTATATAGTCCAACTTCTTAGATTTGCCCAGCATACAGATTGAATAAGTATGTGAAAAAGGATACATATCTTTCTTGATTTTAAACCAGTATGGCACTGCAGGTTAATGCACTGGACTGAAAAGTCAGTGGTTCAAGCTGACCAGTCACTCCTCGGAAACCCTATCTAGGGTTGCTATGGGTTGAAATTGACCCATATATTTATAGGTTCTGCATGAACACAATTAAGTGTTCTAAAATTCTCATTCGTTACAATGCATAACTGAACACCTTCTGTCTTTATGGTATTCTCTGCTTTCAGCCAAGATCCACCTGACATCAGCAATGATACCCTCCATTCCATGTCCTCTTTTGAATACAACTTGAATTTTTGGCAGTTCACTGTTGATGTACTGTACAATCATTTTTGAATTATCTTCAGCAATATTATGTACGACAGGATATTGTTAGATAACTTCTATAATATCCATATTCTGCTATATCACTTTTCTTTGGAAGGATACAGATATGGATTTTTTCCAATCTGATGACCAATTAGATGCCTTTTAAATTTCTTGGTACAGATGAGTGAGTGCTTACATTCATTCCATTCATTCATAAATCCATTCATTCAACCAATACTTACTAAGCACCTACAATGGGTTATGCATATTACTGGTAGACTGTAAAATGAAATTTAAAAATGTTTTTTTGTAAGAAAGAAAAAGCAATAAAAAAAATTATCATCTTCAGTTTTTAAAGAAGAAATGTTCACTCTTGCTTCTAGTGACTTCAGCAATTGTGCTGTGATTCAGAAAAAGAAATCTAGTCTATATTTCACTCATTCCAGCTTACTTAATTAATCTTTATAATCACTGTTTCTTTAAATCTTTGCATTTCTGGTTTTGTCTTTAAATAGTTCTGAAATTCCTTTTAAAAGGCTATATTAACAGAAGAGTAAAAAGGGAACCCACAGAATGGGAAAAAATCTTTTGTAATGAAACATCAGACAAGGGACTTATTTCTAAAATATATAGGAAACTACAATACCTGTACAAGAAAAAGACAACCCAATTAAAAAATGGGCACAGGACATGAAAAGATACTTCAGCAAGGAGGAGGAGATCCAGGCAGCCAACAAACATATCAAGAAATGTTCACAATCACTAGCCATTAGAGAGATAATGAGATATTATCTCACACAAGCAACAATAGCAAAGATCAAAGAAGTAAAGGACAATAAATGCTGGCGGGGATGTGGAGAGACTGGGACACTCCTGCATTGCTGGTGGGACTGCAAAATGATTTAAAGTCTCTGGAAAGCATTATGGCACTTCCTCAGAAAGTTAGAAATAGAAATACCTATGATCCAGCAATTCCTCTACTTGGTATTTACCCACAAGAAATGTGAGCCATGGCAGGAGTAGATATATGCACACCAATATTCACAGCAGCACTATTTACAATAGCAAAAAGATGGAGACAGCCCAAGTGCCCATCAACTGAAGAATCGATACACAAACTGTGGTACATACACACAATGGAATTTTATGCTACCTTAAAGAATAATAAGGAGACTGCAAGCCACCGCATAACATGGATGAAACTTGAGGACATTATGGTGAGTGAAATTAGTCAGTCACACAAGGAGAAATACTGTATAGGACCACTACTGTAAAAGACTAAGAAAAACAACCCACACTAAAGGGGCAGGGGTGGTGGTGGTGGCTGATTCTTTGCTGGCTACTGGAATGAAGAGGGTGAGGTGAGGGGAGGGAGGGGAAGGTGGAGTACAGGGTAGGGAATAGACACAGGATAGTTTGGGCGGGGGGCAATACACAAGAAGGGGGAGGGGAATGGAAGAACAAAGCGGATGGGAGAAAAATTAGACAGGTTTGCTCGGGCTAAGTAGGACAAAGGTAAATAATGATGTATGCACAACCTTGGAACAACGGGCTCTAGGATACAGGGATTGAAACATGGTTGGAATGGGGAAAAGGAGGGAAATAATGTCTAGATGCTTAGCTGTCTTTTGAATCTTGGTTTCCCTGGCATACCATTATAAAATAGACACTTGAGGGGGAGAGAAAGGAATAGCCAGAAATATAATCATAGAACACTTGCAAGTCCATCTTCTGCCTATAACTGATTGTTGTTGTTGTTGTTGTTAAGTGCCGTCGAGTCGGTTCCGACCCATAGCGACCCTGTACAGGGTTTCCGAGGGTGTAAATCTTTACGGGAGTAGAAAGCCTTATCTTTCTCCCGCGGAGCGGCTGGTAGTTTCGAACCGCTGACTGATTGGAATACCTAAAATGGGGCTACAACGTGCGTGCCCAGTGAAGGAGGCTTCTTATGGAGCCTGTGCATGACATAAGACCATATGTGGAATCCTGAACAGCATCCAGAATCTTCAGAGAAGGGAAACTGCCATTTGAAAGGATAAGCAGACCAGCCTGGAGCAGCTAAAAGAACAGAAGATACTTCTTGAAAGAAAGACCAAAAGGAAAAAGACAAAACAATATAGGCACACCGACTGATTACTACAAGAACAAGCAAGTTGCTCACCCAGGAGACATCAAGGCAAGAGGTTGGGTCCCCTCAGAGCAAACCCCCTTCCAAGACTAAGACTCAATGGGAATACACTCTGTGATTGGTGACCAAGCTCGACACCAATAAGGGGAAGTGAGGGAAAAACAGCAATGAAGTGGTGAGCTAAGCCCTACAATTGACTCCTGTGAACACTGGTGAGACCTGGTTGGCCAGCCGTGTGGCAAGAACTGGGGACTCTTGGGTCCAGAGTCAGTGACATGGCCATAGAGGACTAGAGTGGAGAGTGAAGTGTCCAGCTGATAAGAAGAGAGGACATATGCATAAGAACACCCACAATTGCAGATAATACCCACTTGACCTGGCTTCCATGACTCAGAGCTCAACTAGAAGAAGAATGAAGAGGAAAAAAAGAGTAACCTGATACAATTTGATGAACTTGACCTACATCTATGGATACAGTAGCTCAAAAGAGGGAATAAATCTTTACAGCAACTATCATTCCCACCCCCTCCATACACAGAGTAGACAGGGATGGGCAACTTGGACATTGGCTATCCAAAATGGGGGGGCTACAAAGGCAAGAAGTGACTGGCTTACAAGCTTTCAAGAGGGAACCTAGATCCAGAGGGCCTGGAGGAAGGTACAATCTCCACTGAGTAGGCTGATGAAAGAAAATGCGGATAGGTCTTCTGTGATATAATAGTGAATAATTGTTATAAGGACTGATTGTAAGGGTTGGAAACGTAAAGGTAGATGTTTTGTAGCAAGGAGGGGAGTGACTAACTTTGCAGTCTAGGAGCGGTGGTCCCTGGGACCATCAAGGGAGAAGAGCGGAGAGCAGGACCCTACCCAGAGAAGCAGTGATGCCAGAGACAGAGGCAGACGATGATGTGGAAAGATGGAGTGGATGGGGACTTTAGACCCAGAGAGGGAATGAGGCTGTGCTGACGATCAGGTTAACAGGCTTGCAGAGTATACACTGTGGTTGGCTGGTGATGCATGGGGGGGATTGTAACCATGGCAATGATAAGATATAGGATAGGATGAATGTAAAATTAATGTTCTCCCATGTAAACTATCACTTAATTCACAAGAAAACATTAAAAAAAAAAAAGAGACTATATTAATGTAGGGCAAAGAACTAGATGTCTTTTGTACCTGGTTTTTTAAAACAACATGAGCTATTAAGGTGCTCTGTTTCTTTCTAAATAGCCAGGCAAGTAGGCACTACATAGGTCCATATCTGAAAAAACTAAATTTAGGAAGGAAGATAAGATATATTCATGCATATTCACTGACTGGATGGTACATTATTATGTGTCACAGCAAAAGTCATTCATATTCATTAAAGTCTCAATTATCAACTAAGGAGACTGAACTTTTGTAGCTCTCTCTTTGGGAAATCGTACTCCTTTCATTGTACAGTGAAAAATAAAAGGATACATGTTAGACTCAAAAATGACATGTTCAAATCCTGACTTTGGTTTTAATTGCATGCCTTCGCATAACTTTTCTTTTATTAGCCTTAGTTTCTTCTATGCATGATTGTTGTTAAGTGCAGCTGAGTTGGTTCTGACTCATAGCGACCCTGTACAGAGCTTCCAAGGAGTGGCTGGTGGGTGCGCACCACCGATCTTGTGATTAGCAGTTCAGTGCTTATCCTACAGCACCATAACAGGCCTCCAAAGACTTTAGGAGATATGAAGGCTATTTCTTCTCCACTCCTAAAGCTTACTGCTGTGTGCCACAGAATCAGTTCTGATGCAAAGTGACCCAATATAGGGTTTCTGAGGGTATATATCTTACAGAAGAAGAGAGCTTCACCTTTCTCCCATGGAGCAGCTGGTAGATTTGTAGTGGATTCAAACTACTGGCCTTGGGATTAGTAGCTTAATGGGTAACCCCCTACACTAGCAGGACTCCTTCTTATATGTATTATTGGATATAAAACTACTTGGAAGCAGAAGACACAGGTGGAGTGTAATTGTTAAAATGCATATACACAAACCTGCAATAAAGATGATGCATGCGTAGATAAATGGATAGACAAACAGGTTGAATTAAGTACGGAGAGAGAGCAACATTATACCTACCAATACATACAGATTTGAAAGAGATTATCTGTACATGCATATTTACATTTGCTGCAAATAAATCCAAATATGTGATGAAGCAAACAAAGAAATAAAACTATGTAAGACACAATGTAAACTGTCTAATGGTTTTATTAATACCTATTGCTGTGGAGTCCTGATGTGACGCTGTGGGTTAATGCACCAGACAGCAAAGCTGTTTGAACTGCAAGGTCAGTGGTTCAAGCTCACCAGCTGCTCCTCAGCAGCCCTGTACAGGGTCGCTATGGGTTGGAACCAAGTCAATGATACTTAACAACAACAATTGCTGTTGAGTGGATTCTGACTCATAACGACTCTATAAAACAAAGTAGAACTGCTCCATAGGGTTTCCAGAGCTGTAATCTTTAATGAGGTATGGTGCTATAGGATCAGTACTGGACTGAGAACCACAAGGTCGGCAGTTCCTCTGAAACCCTATAGAGGTAGCTACGACTTGGAACCAGTTCTATGGCACTTAACAATAATAATCTTTATGGAAGTAGATTGTCACACCTTTCTCCAGTAGAGTATTTGGCACATTCAAACTGCAGATGTTTTGGTGAGCAGCCCATGCTTAATCACTTTACCACCAGGCCTCTTATTATACTTAATAATATCATTAACATATCTTTATTGCTTTAGTTATTTCTATCTAAGTGAAACAGAAAGAAAATTTTGTCAGTAAATGTGGCCATTTTGGAAGACACAGAAGAAAAGGAAGGCCTTGGAGGGACTCTCTGAACACTCAGAGAAGAGGAAGGTGAGAAACACTATATGGGAACAAGCAGAAATGGGTATAGAAAAGGGGACTGCTATATGCTAAAGACAACTTCTTCTATTCTGCTGTGCCATAAAAGCCTCTGAATAACAAAGTAATCTTCACTGACCTTTTCTTTTACTGTACTCCTCAATAAAAACTTAAGTTGATTTCATAAAAATAAATTTTAAATTGCTAACTTCACAATCCAATTCAAATGAAGTTTCTGATAATCTATTCATAAACACAGCTGTCCAAGTTCCCATGATTTGATTCCTCAGACTTGTGAAAAATCCCACCAGCCCCAAATTATATAAAAATTAGAAAATCAAAACTTACTAAATCTTCTAAATTGAAGAGTTGTTCAAATCCTTCTGGTATGCAAGTTAGTTCATTATGCTGGAGATACAGGCCCTTCAGGTTTCTTAGGTTTGTAATTTCTTCTGGCAGTATTTTCAGTTTATTATGGCTATTGATTGACAAAATAAATGTTGAATAATTTGTTGACAATAAATAATTATCAGTTATAGAAGCATTTTGCTAACCAACTATATGGGCTTATTTCCAAAGTGAAATTTGATTACTAATTTTTAATACTTAACAAACTTCACATCTCAAAAGTATACACTCATTACTACAATAACAACAACCATTAAAATGATGGAAATTTCTAAGAAAAAAGGAAGAGAGGGAAATGTTGTTGCTATTAAGTACCGTGGAGTCGGTTCCGACTCATAGTGACCCTGCACAGGGTTTCCGAGGCTGTAAATCTTTATGGGAGCTGAAAGCCTCATCTTTCTCCCGCAGAACAGCTGGTAGTTTCGAACTGCCGACCTTGAGGTTAGCAGCCCAATTCGTAACTACTACGCTACCAGAGCTCCTTAGGGAAGGCAAAAAAGGTTTAAAATCAAACAGAAATAATTTGTAAATTTGTGATTATTTGTTTATAATCAATTCTTGAGTTTGTGTGTAATGTGAAACAACAATGTACACTTTATCATATTTTGGCTTCTAGAAAAAACTTACATATAAATATATTACAATGGGGTCACATTTTATGTGGGGATTAGGTTCTAAACTTAGCACTGAAGGCAAAAATAACTATTTCTGTTTGAGGACATGACATATCAAGTTGGATGTAATATGCTACTCCAATTTTCTTTGTACTTAGTGTTAACGTAGTTAGCTTAGCCCTTCTGTGAATATGTTTATAATACTGGTTCAAGGGAAGTCTTAATTCACTAAAGATGATACACGCACTGAGAATTAAGAGATGATGGAACTTGTTCCCAAACTTATCCCACCTTAACAATTCAACTACTAATTACACTGTATTTTCATGCCACATAGTTACTTCACCAGGTGACTTCCAATAACCCTCAACTGCATTGAAACAAAACTACACTTACTCCACATGGAGTCCTGGTGTGGTGCTGTAGGATAAGCACAGGACTGCTAGCCACAAAGTCGGTGATTCAAAAACACCAGCTGCTCCTCAGAAACCCTATACAGGGCATTCCAGCTCGACGGCATTGGATAACAACAACACTAATTCCTCACATATCATCTATTTTGTTATCCAACAATCAACATTTAGCATCTATGACAATAGCAAAAAATCTACTCACTATTTTGCATATTAACAATGTATATTTGGCAGAAGAAAACCCAAGGTGTTAGGCAAGAGTAATACTGGCTTTGATGGTTATACATCAGCTTAACTAGATGATGACTCTCAGAGGTTTGGCAGCTACATAATATAACGTGGCAACTATATAATGATGTGATTACAGTTATGTAATAATGCAGCCATTCTCTGTTTTGTTCATTCTTCGTTTCTGCATAGTGGTGATTTTCATATAACGACCTAGTCTTTGGAACCTATAACCATGTCGTTAAGTGAGGAGTGGGTGTAGTTAGAACAAAAAAGTCAAACAGTGTATTCTGAAATAAGGACCATGAAAATTTGTTAAAAGTTGGTTAGTACTGTTTGTTATTTAAATGAAATCTTTGATAGAGATCTAGTTGGCAGAGATTAATTCTAGTTTCAGTTAGGCAGCGATATAATTCTATCTTTATATTTCTTGCATTTTTTTTTTCTCACTTAATTCTTCTACCCTAACATTCACACACCTGAGTGTTAAATCTAAAGCTAAAGTCACACTCTTTCATGTTCCCTCTTTTCTTCAATTTGATCTTATCTAACTCTTGTCTTTGCAGGCCACAACTATACCTTTGATTTATAAAGGGAAGAGGTTCTCATAGTTCTAAACAATTAGCACTATTGTATGTATAGATATTTTTCCTAATTCATAGTAATTTGAAGTTCTGCACCAAAAGAGGACTATTATTTGAGGAGCTGTTTTCCCTCAATTTTCCCATTAGAATATTTAAGTTTGGCAGCTAGATCTGTAATATATGTTTTTTAGTTAAGGTTTTTCCAAATAAATTTGAAGCACTTAAATCTTTTTTTATCATAAATGAAGTATTTCCTAATCCCCTGGTATGTAATATAGATAAGGCAAAATGATGCTTTATTGAAAATACTGTTAGTATACTAGGGGACAAAAAGAGTTAGCTAGAGTCTAGTCACTTGGCATCCAATGTACCCATCCATGATAATACCAGAAGTAAATCCAAAGAACCTGAGGAGCCCTTGAAAAGTTTTAAAACTATGAAATTTCCATCATTAAAAACACCTAGATGTGTTTTAGAAACTTAAATATCAAGTAAGAAAAGAACCACTAAAAAGTGTTTCAAAAAATGAGTAACTATTTTTTTACAAAAAGCAAATGGCCCTAAATTCATGAGACCAGAAAATACATAGGTAATTCTAAAATAAAAAAATAATCTGGTATTTGAAACTTAAAATTCTTATTCTGCTTGAACCACTTTGAGATACTGTGAAGATACTGTATTAGAAAAAAAAAACCTAAAGATTATTAAATTTACATACTTACAATAGCAATAGTAAATATAAATAAGCTTAAAGTTTACCTGGCATTAAGTTTCTGTAGATTTTCTAGCTCTCTTATAGCAGAAGGAAGGGATGTCAGCTGATTATCATGTATCTAAAAATTATTAAAATATAAAATAAAAATTCTTACTCTTAAAATTTAACCATACATGTACTCTGCAATGGACCAAATTCTTCAAGAATAATTCTATTATTCTAATTCAATGGTAACATGTTGGACTACTGGTAATTAGTCCTGTGTGTAAAAGAGGAAAGGAACTTGAATCTGACTAAACTGCTATTTGGAAATAATGAGGTGATAAGTCCTCAATTTTAAATAGAAAAAAACTCACTTCATCAAGTAGAACTTTTATTTCAAATAAGAGGTAAGGGATTCAGGAACTAATAATCTTCTGATGGTATCCCATATGCCAACATAAACAAAAAATTAAAAGTATATAAAGAGGATCCTCACAGAATTATACTGTTTTCTAGTTGATACGAGTCAGAAATGGAAATCTGGTATTCTCACTGACTCTGCATTATTAACCATTATGCTATGCCTAAGACAGATTTGCTTTTTTTTGCCCCCTTGTATTCTACCAACTGAACATTAAAGGATTTCTGCTTACCAAAGCCTGAATTTAGCTTTAGAATATCTTAAACTAATGATTCATACTTATCATCAGGCAACTTACATCAAGAACAGTGAGAGCAGGTAGGAGTCTGAGGTCATCCGTAAGTGACTGAAGTTTATTGTTTGATATGATAAGTTTAGTCAAATCCGTTTGCTCCCACCATCGCTCAGTAGCACCAAATGAAACATTCTGATTAGCTTCCTCAGGGATATCCACATTTATTCTCCAGACACACTGAGGCACTATATTCACAATCACCACCATCCCCAAAAAAGATGAAAACAAGAAGTGGTTATATTAAGTGATACACTTTGATAAGTTATTTAAAACATCATAGATTATCTACTGAAAATAATCCATATTACTGAAACATTTTTAAAAACTATCAATGTTGTTGTTGTTGTTGTTAAGTGCCATCGAGTCGGGTCCGACCCATAGCGACCCTGTACAGGGTTTCCGAGGGTGTAAATCTTTACGGGAGTAGAAAGCCTCATCTTTCTCCCGCGGAGCGGCTGGTAGTTTCGAACTGCTGACCTTAAGGTTCGCAGCCCGATTCGTAACCACTACGCTACCAGAGTAAACAGCAACAAATTAAGGTCAGATGAGAAATATTTTCATTATAAAAATTAAGTATGTAATATGTATTTTACATAATAGAAGACACTTTTAATCTTTGTTCAACTGTACCAGGTGCACACTCTGCACAACACATTTGTGGTAGACAAACAAAGCATTCTACATTGAAGTTAGTGGCTCAATCCTTAAAAAGATGGACTGACACAGAGGCTGCAATAATGGGTTCAAACAACAACTCGGAGGATGATACAGGGCCAGGCAGTGTTTTATTCTGTTGTACACAGGGTGCCTATGAATCAGAACTGACTAAACAGCACCTAACAAGAATAACACAATCCTGAAAGAATCATGGAGATGGTATGTTGTTGTTGTTGTTGTTAAGTGCTGTCAAGTCAGTTCCAATCCATAGCGACCCTGTATAGGGTTTCTGAGGAGCAACTGGTGAGCTTGAACCGCCAACCTTGCAGTGCAAATGGCTTTTCAGGCTTGCGTATTAACCCACAGTGCCACACCAGGACACAGAAATCAACATTTATAAAGTAATGGCATAACTTTTATAGCAGAAGTATACATTAAAATTGAGAGGGCTGATAATAAGAAAAAATAGCTAATAATAATTAAAATATAATTACCAAAGATCAGACAAGTTTTGGGATGACATCAAGTACACCACACATGAAGAAAGCAAAAAATCAATAGAAAGAAAACCACCATAATAGATGTCAGAAGAGACTCTGAAACTTGCTTTTGAATGTATAAGGGGCTTCAAAAAGTTCTTGTAAAAATGAGATTAAAACATAATACAAAATTTCAATGAACATTTTGAAGTCCACTTCTAGCACTGCTAAAGCAAATGGAACAAATGGCGAAGTAAAAGCTGAAGAGATTTCAAAATGAGAAGACCAGAGTCAAGTGAAATGCGTGAAAACCAAGTTTCAAGGAATCTGTTGGCATACTAAGTTAAGCGTTGGGCTTTTAACCATAAAGTCAGCAGTCCGAACCCACCAGCTGCTTTACAGGAGAAAGTCTTTCTGCTCCCTTACAGACTTACAGTCACGGAAACTCTACATAGGGTCACAATGAGTCAGAATTGATTGGATGGCAGTAGATATAGGCAAAATACTAAATAACACAAGAAGCATTAAAAGATGAAAAAAGGAATATTCAGAATTGACTGAATACCAACTGAAATATTTCAATACCAAATACATCATGATACCAGAAAGAATTGGTCAACATTGCATCATTTCAGGAGGTAGCAAATGACCAAAAACTGACAATATTGTAGGAAGAATTCCAAGCTACACCAAAGAAAGCATTATCAAAAAAATAAAAAAATAAAAAAAAATAAATTCCAGGAATTGACCGAATACCAACAGAACAGATGTTAACACTGGAGGTGCTCACTCATCTATGCCAACCAACTGAAAGAGATACTGTTATCTAATTCAAAGAAAGGTGACTTAATAGAATGTGGAAATTATGTTACAATAATAGTAATATCACAACCAAGTAAAAGTTTGAAGATATTTTTTTTTTAAATTGTAGCATTTACATTGACAGGGAACATTCAGAAATTCAAGCCATATTCAAAAGAAGGCATGAAATAAGGCTATCAATCACTTCTGATATCGGACAGATTTTGGTTGAAAGCTAAGAATGCCAGGAAGATGTTTAATTGTGCTTTATTGACTACAAAAGCATTTGATTGTGTGTACCTTAACAGATTATAGATAGATAATACCGGGAATTCTAGAGCATTTAGAAGTGTTCATGAGGAACCTATACACAAACCAAGAGGTAGATGTTCAAACAGAGCCAGTGGTTGGATACTATATGATTTAAATTCAGAAAAGGTTTGTCAGTTATATATTCTTCCACCATACTTATTCAATCTGTATGCTGAGCAAATTATCTGAGAATCTGGACTATATGAAGAACACTGCATCAGGACTGGAGGAAGGATCATTACCAACACGCAATATGCAGATGATGCAACTTTCTTTGCTGAAAGTAAACAGTACTTGAAGCACTGACATGAAAATCAAAGACTACAGCACTCAGTATGGATTACACCTCAACATAAACAAAGCAAAAATCCTCACAACTGGGCCAATAAATAACAACATAATAAACGAAGAATCAACTGAAGTTGTCAAGGATTTTCACTTTACTTATATCCATAATCAACACCCAGTAAAGCAGTTATCAGGAAACTGAACAGTATATGACATTGGAACGGTACCCAGGTGGTGTAGCAGGGTTAAGAGCTGGGCTGCTAACCACAGAGTACATTATTCACACCTACTATTCGCTCCACAGAAAACGATGTTGTCTGTTCCTATATTTTGTTGTTGTTAAGTACTGTGGAGTCTGTTCTGACTCATAGTGACCCTGAATAGGGTTTTTGAGGCTGTAAACATTTTTGTTTTAATCTTTTATTGTGAATTATGTGACAGTTTACATGGGAGAATATTAGTTTTACATTCATCCTATCGTATATAGTTTCATTGCCATGGCTACAATCCTCTCCATTCATCATCAACCACCAAAGGGTATACACTACAAACCTGACCCCTGGTCGTCAGCACACAACCACTCTCCCTCTCTGGGTCTAAAGTCCCCAGCTGTTCCATCTCTCCGCATCATCCTCTCTGCCTCCATCTCAGGCATCACTGCTTCTCTGGGTAGGGTCCCGCTCTCTGCACTTCTCCCTTGATGGTCCCAGGGACCTCCACTCCTAGACTGAAAAGTTAATCATGCCCCTCCTTGCTACAAAACATCTACCTTTACATTTTCAACCCTTGCAATCAGTCCTGATAACAATTATTTACTATTGTATCACCAGAGACCTATCTGCATTTCATTTCATCAGCCCCTCCTAGACAGACTGGATACTGTTGTTGTTGTCAGGTGCCATCGAGTCGGAACCGACTCATAGCGACCCCATGCACAGCAGAACGAAACAATGCTCGATCCTGGGCCAACCTCACCACC
>NW_006408566.1:843820-857574 GCF_000296735.1 Chrysochloris asiatica | reverse complement strand
TTCTTCTTTCAAGAAGTAGCTTCTGCTCTTCTAGCTGCTCCAGGCTGGTTTGCTCATCCTTTCAAGTGGAAATTTCCCGTCTCTGAAGATCCTGGATATGGTTCAGGATTCAACCTACAGTCTTATGTAACGCAGAAGCTCTGGAGGACAAGGCTGTAAATTTTTACGGAAGCAGAATGCCTCATCTTTCTGCCGTGGAACCACTGGTAGTTTCAAACTGCCAACCTTCATGTTAGCAGCCCGATTTGTAACCATTATGTTATCATAGCTCCTTACGCTACTTGGAAAACTTATGGAGCAGTTCTACTCTTTCCCATAGGGTTTCTATGAGAAGAAATCAACTCGATGGTCTTGGGGATAAAAAAGATAGACTGCATTGGGTAAATCTACTGTAAAAGACCTCTTTAAAGTGTTAAAAAGCATTTAATTTACTGATGTCATATCTGTAAGTTTATATGTAATATAATACCCAAAGACAAATAAAGATTGAATTTGTAACGATTTAAAAAAAAAAAAAAAAGTGCTAAAAAGCAAAGATGTTACTTTAAAGACTGAGGTTTGCCTGGTCCAAGTCATGGTCTTTAAGGAGCTCTGGTAGCATGTTGTTGTTGTTGTTGTGTGCTGTGGAGTCGGTTCTGACTCATAGTGAGTGACCTTGTACAGGGTTTCCTAGGCTGTAAATCTTTAAGGGAGAAGAAAGCCTCGTCTTTCTCCTGCAGAACGGCTGGTAGTTTTGAACTGCCAATCTTGAGGTTAGCAGCCCTATTTGTAACCACTACGCTACCAGAGCTATATAAAGTTTTGAGTTGATGCTAATCAGATATATCATCGGTTATAGCCTACTTCCATTATATATTATTTCAAAGCCATCACAGATTGAATGGAAAGGTGTAGTCAAAGTTACAAGCTCAGAACACTAAAGTAAAATTCAGGATGTGTAATTTTATTAGAAAGGTGCTCTGGTGGCGTAGTGGTTATGAATTGGGCTGCGAACCACAAGGTCAGCAGTTCGAAACTACCAGCGGTTTTGCGGGAGAAAGATGAGGCTGTCTGCTCCCGTAAAGATTTACAGCCTCAGAAACCCTGTTCAAGGTCGCTATGGGTCAGAACCGACTCAACAGCACTTAACAACAACAACAACAATGTTATTAGAATGATTTTACAGAAGCAAAGCACTCAAGATGCGTGTGACTTACACCCATAAAATCAAATAAATAAGGTATCTATATTAATATTTTCTCTTTCACCCTTTCTCTCTGATTAGGCACTCTTCACTTCTCTACTATACCACTGAATCTCCAGCAAATAAAAATACACAGAATGTGAATTAACCTGTGCTTCTCTTTGCGATAGGGGCTTAAATTTAAAGCAAAGGAAAACCAAAAACTTTAGTTTTCAATTCTTTTGAGTGCAAAAGCAACATAAAATTTGTTGTTGTTATTTTGGTATGTAGGTATGGATGGTTCTGTGGAAATGAAAAACATAAATCAGTCTAGAAATTGTCATGTGAACCTAATATCGAAGAAGTCGACCGAAATTAGTTCACTTAGGTATTTGACTAAAAATCAATGTTACTATTTTTTTTTTTTTAAATAGCTATCAGTTTGCCACACAGGTTTATGTCGCCACCAGCAAAAGCCTCCAGAACAAAAGAGACTGAACAATATAAAAAAGATGGGAGAAATTATTTTATATACTTAATATGCCAAAATAAGATAATATAGACTATTTCTATACACGTTTTTCTCTTACGCATATGTTTTAGAACACTGAAATGACTTTACTTACATAGTAATCAATAACAAATTGTTTTTTGGGGGGGATAGGTGAGGAACACAAGACATTAACACAGAACATAATAATGCAAACACCTGGTACCCATCAACCACCCTAAATGAATGTGAACATTTGATCATTATTCATCTATTTTTATTAACAAAATTGTTGGGAACTATCAGTGGATGGAGAACTGCTAACATACCAATTTGCTTTTCCATAAATAACGACTTATTGCTCATTCTTCATTAATCATTGTGAAGTACCCCAATTTCGTCTAGGGTACATAACATCAAGATTCATGTCACCTTGCCCCATACAAAATTATGAAGAGCTAAAAGGCATAAATATAATCCTAATTATTAAAGGTTTCTGTGGAGCCATCTTAAAAATAGTTACCAATCTATAAAATAGAAACTGTCAGGCAAAAATGAGTGTCAGTATGATGGTATATTTCAAGTTGCTGTTCATAAAAAAAGTCATTACTAAAAAGTCTTCTTTGAAGTTCATTATCAACAATTATTTCTGTTGAGGTATACCTTTCAAAATAAGTTATGGAACTATCACTCAAAATGATAACTTAAAAAATGCTGATAATATTGAAATACAGTAGATTATACTAGTCATGTGATAGAATATTACAGTCATTAAAATGTCAAGTAAAATTAAAAACATACACATAACAAGGTAAGTCAAAGAGTATTGATATTAGGGTTCAAGTTCATACATGCCTGGAATTATTCCAAACAAAATGGCCATAGACAAGTTCTCTCAAAAATACTTGTCCTAGTCTCATCAGGTTGCTTTCTATTTTTGTGCCATGGAAAAAAAAGATTTTGAAATCAGGGCTAATATCAATTTTTTTAATGTTATATTGTGAATTATGTGATAGTTTACATGGGAGAACATTAGCTTTACATGCATCCTATCGTATATCGTTTCACTGCCATGGTTACAATCCCTCCATGCATCATCAACCAACCCAAGGGTATACCCTGCAAGCCTGCATCACCTCCCCTTCTCATATCCCCTGGTCGTCAGCACACAGACCCTCTCTCTCTCTGGGTCTAAAGCCGCTGCATCTCTCCACGTCATCATCTCAGCCTCCATCTCTGGCATCGTGCTCTCCATTCTTTATCCTTGATGGTCCCAGGGACCTCCGGCTCCTAGACTGTAAAGTCAGTCACTCCCCTCCTTTTGCTACAAAACTTCTCCCTTTACATTTCCAACCCTCACAGTCATTCCTAATAACAATTATTCACTGTTGTATCACAAGAGACCTATCCACATCTCCTTTATCAGCCCCACACAGACAGATTGGATACTACTCAGTGGAGATTCTACCTTCCTCCACACCCTCTGGATCTAGGCTCCCTCTTGAAAGCTTGTAAGCTAGTCACTTCTTGCCTTTGTAGCCCCACCCCCCACCCCATTTTGGGTAGCTAATGTCCAAGTTGCCCATCCCTGTCTACTCTGTGTGTGGAGGGGGTTGGGGGAGAGGAGAATGATCCTCGCTGTAAAGATTTGTTCCCTCTTTTGAACTACTGCATACATAGGTATAGGTCAAGTTCATCAAATTGTATCAGATTACTTGTTTTCCTCTTCTTTCTTCTTCTAGGTAAGCTCTGAGTCATGGAAGCTAGGTCAAGTGGGTATTATCTGCAAGTGTGGGTGTTCTTATGCATATGCCCTCTCTTCTTACAAGCTGGACGCTTCACTCTCCACTCAAGTCCTCTGAGGCCATGTCACTGACTCTGGGCCCAAAAGTCCCCAGGTCTTGCTACACTGCTGGCCACCCGGGTTCATAGGAGTCTACTGAAGGGCTTAGCTTGCAGCTTCATTGCTGTTTTTCTCTCACTTCCCCTTATTGGTGATGAACGTGGTCACCAATAAGAGCATGTATTCTCATTGAGTCTTAGTGTTGGAAGTGGGTTTGCTGTTAGGGGACACGACCACTTGCCTTGATGTCTTCTGGATGAGCAACTTGCTTGTTCTTATAGTAATCAGTCAGTGTGCCTATATTGTTTTGTATGCTTCCTGTCGGTCTTTCTTTCAAGAAGTATCTTCTGTTCTTCTAGCTGCTCCAGGCTGGTCTGCTTGTCCTTTCAAGTGGAAATTTCCCACCTCAGTAGAGTCTGGATGGGGTTCAGGATTCCACCTATGGTCCTATGTAATACAGAGCCCCCATAAGACGCCTCCTTCACTGGGCAAGTTGTAGCCCCATTTTAGGTATTCCAATCAATTATAGGCAGAAGACAGACTTATAAGCTTTCTATGGTGATATTTCTGGCTATTCCTTTCTCTGGCCCTCAAGTATGCCAGGGAAACCGAGATTCAAAAGACAGCCAAGCATCTTAACATTATTTGCCCCCTTCTGTCCATTCCAAACATGTCTCAATCACCGTATCCGAGAGCCCTGCTGTTCCAAGGTTGTGCATACATCATTATTTACCTCTGTCCTACTTAGCCTATGCAAACCTAATTGTTTTCCCATCCACTTTGTTTTTCCATTCCTCTTCCCCTTCTTGTGTCTTGCCCCCTCCCCAGCACCCAAACTATCCTGTGTCTATTCCCTATCCTGTGCTCCACCTTCCCCTCCCTCCCCTTATTCCTACCCCACATCCCAGTAACCAGCAAAGAATCCTCCACCCCTTTTAGTATGGGTTCTTTTTCAAATTTTTAACAAAACTCAGTGGACATCTTCCCAAATCACTGAAGCTTTGCATCAAGTTTACAGGAATACTGCCCATAAAAATCAATTGATTTTAGATAGATCAAGTGTTTTTTGGAGGGTCAGGAAGACCTCAAAGATGAGCAGAGAAGGAAAACCATGAACTTCAAATAATGATGAAACTGTGGCTGAAATCCAGAAACTGGTGGAAAAAATATAAAATTGATGACTAGCTACTGAAGCTGGGATCTCACATGGTTTGGCACTTTCAATTTTAAGCAAACATCTTGGCCTCAGCAAGCTTTTTGCTGGATTGGTGCCAGAAGTGTTGCATGAAGATCTGCTAGGTCAAAGAGTTGGTGTGGCACTGTAGGATAAACACTGGACTGCTAACTGCAAGATCAGTAGTTCAAACCCACTAGAGGCTCTTCAGAAACCCTATACAGGGTCTCTACGAGTATAGGAATTCTAGAAGTCCCGGTGCAGCACTGTAGGATACGCACTAGGCTTGGAATTGACCTCATGGCAAGTAGCATGTGCTAGGTATGTGCTGAACTGCTTATACATTAATAACCTAAACAGCAGGAATCCATGTCATAATGGAGGTGAGTCAAAACATTCACTTCCTAAAACTTTGATAGACTTGGGTCCAGTCAATACCATTAATTTACATACCATTTAACTTTTGGAAATATTGATTCATTTACTTGTTTTTCGTTTTTAAACTTTATATCATGAATTGAGCGAAGGCTTATAGAGCAGATCATTAGTTTTACATTCAACAAATCAAATACTGTTTCATTGCAATCCCCTCCATGTATCAACAGTTAACAGTATTTATCTCTATTCACTTTAATTATTGCGTTTCTGTTATATACCTTCATCTTTCTACTGTTAACCTCTTTCTTGTTGTATATTGCCTGCCTTGTCACCCATATTAACCCTCTAGCTTGTGAATAATTTTCCCTCCACCCTCCCCCAACAAACATCATATATTATTCACTAAGAAAACTTTTTACAACATTGGCCTCATACAATATTTGTCCTTTTGTGCTTCACAAATTTCACTCAGCATAATATCCCATCCATGTTTATCCATGTTGTAAGGCCTTTTGAAGATTCATTTTTATTCTTAAACGTTGTATACATTGTGTGTATGTACCAAAGTGTTTTAACGACTCTTCTGTTGATGGGCATTAGGCTGTCTCCATCTATTTGATGTCTCTTGAAGAGAGCATACTGAAGGATCCTGTGCTATTCTCTGTCTCTTGACTGATGAATTTAATCCATTTACATTCTGTATCATTATCAATAGGTCTGAATTGACTGCTGTCATTTTGCTGTGTTTTTTTTTAAACATACATCATTTTATCACAAAATTAAAAAAAAAAACAAAAAAAACAAAATGCAACATCCTAAAAACCCAAAATTTACTACTGAAACTAATTCCTAGGAGTTTGCTGTGCTACCATACATATGTCAAGAAATTAAAGAACCATTAAATATTTAGAAACATTCAACATCAGCTTTCATATCTAACTGTATGTAGCAGCCCTGTAAAAAGATACAAGCTGCATTTTAAAAAAGTATTTTCTTTATGAAGAATCTTACCAGCTATACAAAATTCTGTACAGTTTTTATACTGAAGGTAATATTGAGCTGCACTTGAATTCACATTCTTAGCTAAGTAATTGCCTGAGCACACATGCATACTCCACACATTATTACAGGATAGCCATTTATTCTTCATCTTCATCTTCTTCCTCATCATCTTCATCTTCTTCTTCCTCCTCTTCATCTTCTGGTTCATTTTTCTTTTTTGAGCATGTTGGCCTGCCAGTACCCTTCTTTCCTGCTTCACTTTGGCCCTTGGCACGGTATGCAGCAATATCCTTTTCATATTTCTCCTTTAGCTTGGCTGCTTTCTGCTCATACGGCTGTTTATCTTTGACTGATTGTTCAGACCACATTTCACCCAGTTTTTTTGCACTATCCCCAGTGGATGGGCCCGGGTGTTCACTTAGGATGTTTGGGCGATGTTCAGAGCAAAAGAGGAAGAAGGCAGATGGTGCCCTTTTAGGGGCATTGGGATCTTTTTTCTTTCCTGTCTTATTACCCTTGGGAGGCACGTAATTTTTCATCTCCCTGTCATAGAGAGCCCTGTCACTTTTTGTCATATCTTCAAACTTCAACTTTCCCTTTGCAGACATGGTCTTCCATCTCTCAGAGCACTTCTTGGAGAACTCGGCGAAGTTGACGGACGAGTCCGGGTGTTTCTTCTTGTGCTCTTCCCGGCACATCTGAACAAAGAAGGCGTACGAAGGCATCTTGCCCTGCGGTGTGTTGGGGTCTCCTTTGCCCATCGTGAGGCGCGGCATCTGGTATGAGTCAAAAACCTTTTCCTCAGAGTAGCGCGAAGCGGCTGAATCCTACTGAGACGCTTCTTCCCAAGGGCTCCCACGTGAACTGGTTTCTAGCTAGCGCAATTCTCAGCCTCTTGTTTTGCAGAGCTGTCATTTTGCTGTGTGCTTTTTTAATGACGCTGCTGGTGTGTTTGTTCCACATAATTTACTGTGCTGGGTTCATTTTGTTTGTGGATTTTCTTCTCATTTTCAATTTCATTGCTTTAATGTTTACTAAATCTTTCTGATGTACTTCTTTTTTGTGTGTGTGTGATGTACAGGTGTGTTAAATTTCTTTGATGATACTCTGTTATTAAACATTTTCCCTATTTAAAATTTTTTTATCTTGATATTGTGAGAAATGTTGTCTATACAGACAAAAGCTCAAGTAATCCAATCTGTACTCATTTTAGTGAGTGAGGTTTTCTTAATTTGTTTTTGCAAAATTGGGCGCCCAGCCCAGTAGACACAGACAGAAGGCCACATGGCCCTCCACAAATGGTTTTTATTCTTGTCCCCACAAAGCCCCTCCTCCAGTTCCAATTCTCCATATACAATTCTATGATACATTCCATTTTCCCTCCCCCCAGAGAAGCCAAAATGGCTTGCCCAAGGTCCCTGGTAGCATAGTGGTTACGAATCGGGCTGTGAACCTCAGGGACAGCAGTTTGAAACTACCAGCTGTTCCACGGGAGAAAGATGAGGCACCTAAATATCATTCTTTTGAGTTATTTTTAAATTAATTCCATTACCTTCTCTTCCTAAGAAATGTTTTTAGGCTCACATCTTGGTCATTTGTTTGAGCAATTCTCCCGTTTTTTTGTGTAAGCTATAGTTGACTGTTGTCTTTAGGACACTGTGGGGTTAAACACAAAAATTAAATATTTGTATTCAATTGATGATTGTATGCTGATATGTCCTCAGGCTTTTACCTACTGTCTCCTGAGGGTATAGTTAGAGAATGGAAGTGTGTACACTGTTCCAGCTTGCAGTTAGGGCACCTCAATTAAAGGTGGGTTTAATGGGTGTTGGCTGCTGTCTATTGTTGATCAGGTAGTATAGGAGCTGGTATAGCTCTTGCCTATTGTATGGAGCTGCAGAGGGTATGGTTATGGCTGAACTGTATGTGCACAGTTGCTGTCTCCTGTAGGGTAGGAAAGAGAAAACCTCCCTTTTCCCATCGCCTTTGTGAATATGCTCAGTCAGGCACTCTTCTGTTGCCAAAGCTGCTCACAAGATGGTCGTGCTGCAAACAGAATGTGGGAACCTATCCAGAGAAGCAAGGACACCAAAGATGGAGGCAGAGATGGGGACATGAAGAGAGGGAGCAGCTGAGGACTCTGGACTCATGGAAAGAGAGGGACTGGGTGCTGATGGCCACGAGGCAGGCTTGCAGAATGTGCACTTTTGTTGTTTAAATTATTGATTTTTATATGTGTACAGGCCCCACCAAAACAAAAGACAAAAACAACAACAACACAACAACAACAACAAAAAACGGAATAAAAGCAAATACTGTTGAATGATGACTCACAGAGACTATAATCATTGCAATGAAACAATGGTGTAAAGCCAGTGTTCTCCCATGTAAACTATCACTCAGTTCACAATAAAAACTTTAAAAAATAAATAAGAAAAACAAGTTAATAAAAATCTGATGATATTTTAAATTCACACACACACAGATGGTCGTGCTGTCTGGCCAGTCATTCATCAGTCAATTTCCCTTTCCCTTTCTCCCTCTTCCTGCTTAGTTTCTCCTCCCAGCAAACACTCAATCCACTTTTCTAATCTTTCCTTTGAAGTTTGGGTTTCCAGAATTTTCTGTGTCTACTTCATTTGGTCTCTCCTCATTTACTTATTCTTTCCACAAATATTTAATACAAGGTACCATGTACTAAGTGAAGCTTCTGAAGGTACAAATTTAGCAACCTCAACTGCTAACTAAACTGTTGGGAGTTTTGCTCCTGCAAAGCCATTTGAACTGCAAGGTCGGTGGTTCAAGCTCAGCAGCCGCTCTCGGAAATCCTATCCAGGGTCGCTATGTGTTGGAACCGACTCAGTGGCACTTAACAACAACAATAATAGTGTTCTGGCATGGTGCTACAGGATAAGCATTAAGCAGCAAATTCCATGGTCGTTAGCTCAAATCTACCAGCTGTCCCTTGTAAGCCCTATACAGGGTCACTGTGAGTTAGAATTGACTTGACACTATGAAACAACCATAGTGACTTGGAAAGGAGCCCTAGTGGCATTGTACAGTAAGCACCGGGCTGCTAACCACAAGGTCAGCAGTGCAAATCCAACACTGCTCAATGGGAGAAAGATGATATTATCTGTTTTCAGAAAGATTTACAGCCTTGGAAACCATATGGAGCAACTCTACTCAGTCCTATAGGGTCTGTGAGTCGGAATCAACTCAGTGGCAGGGGAGTTTTATAATGCCAGGGAAAAATGTCTATTAATCTACTTAAAAAAATTAAAAAGTCATTGAAAACCCTAACATTCTAGTACAACAACAGGAAATACAATAAACAAACAAACCACGTAAGTTTTGACAGTGACAAATGGTATTAAAATAATCTAACAGGTAAAAGGATAGAATACTAACAGTGACATTTCTAAATAGGGTAGTTAGGACGAGTCTCCCTGAGTAAAGTCCTGAAGGAGGCAAACAAAGGAGCCTTAAGCAGGTATTTGAGGAAGAGTATTCCAAGGTTTGAGAAAAGCAAGTGCATATTCACACCTGTACTTTTAAATATTTATGTTTCCACTGATTTTTTAAAAAATCTCTTTAAAGAAGAACTAAGATTTTATTTCATATATAGCCTTTTATTCATTAAGCCTCGATTTATAATAGTATGCTTTATACACAGTACAACCCTGTATAGAGTTTCCAAGAAGTGGCTGTTGAGTGTGAACTGATAACCTTGCAGTTCAAATCGACCTTGCAATCCAGTGCTTATCCAACAGTGCCACACCAGGACTCCACATGCTACAATAAGAATTACTAAAAAGGAAATTGGAAAGTTTAAATCAAAAGTAACCTATGAGTCAAGGAAAACATTACAGGAACAATGCTATTCTCTCCTTTTATCCTACACAAAAAATAATCAGAAGAACATCTAGCCACCCATTCACAACATTTATAGTAAAGGCTTGCTGCAAAGCCTTTACCATGTTTTCTAGGATGGCCCCGAATTCAATATTTTTGTATGGCATCTGTAACCAAACCCAAGCTCATTGCCTTCACTAAGGCCATCTTAACTTCCTTATCAGTCGAGTTGATTCTGATTACTAGGAACCCTACTGAGCATATTTAGGAAATACGCTCATTACTGCTTTAATTAGAACTCTGTTCAGTAGCATACAGAAGTTCTAGACAGAGAATAAGCAGCATTCACTTTGAACTCACAAAACAGAAGATTTTAGCCATGACAAATTGCTTGAAAGTACTGTCCAAGCCTCTCAAGAGGATAAAATTGAGGCTCAAGAGACTAAGAATTAGCTCATCTCTGATAAATAATTTAGGTACATATTTTATACTGTTTATTGCTTATGATGGAAGAAGCAGAAAGCTACCCGTTTAAAATTTGGCCACGATCCCTGCAGATTCCCTTCATTAGAGCTCTTTGGTGAAATGTAATGTGTGCTTGGATTACAGCATAGCTAAGAGGCTGAGACAATGGTGGGAAGCTGACTGCCTCAAGTGCTTCTGACAGGAAAAATAGGGTCGTACCGCTGGATCTTACCTTCACTAAGGTTCCTACCAGACAGGTTTAACTGGCCACTCTTTCTTGCCGCCTTTAACAGCCCCTGGGGTACCGAGGTAGTGCAGTCTCTCCGCTCTGCTCTGAAACCTGCCTGGGGATCCCGCTCCATGGTTCCCTTAAAGCGCGACATGTTCAAACCTCACGTCCCAAAAGAGGCGGCTCAGCCTACGACGTTTAAACCAAGCGCCGCTGCGCCGCTCTGCCCCTCCCGCGTGCGATGAGTTGTTGGTCTTCCGCTGGGCCTTCGCTATTTACGGCGCTGCACAGATGTCGTCATCGTTAGCGCCTGGAGCTGGAGGACAGAGGAGGCCTTCCGGTTGCGGGTGCCGGCCTTGTGTCGTGGAATTCTCTCAAGTAAGTGCGTTTAACGGCAAAAGTCAGGCTTTAGAGTGTATGATGTGCTCTGTTACTGAGACATCAACGTTCTTTAGGCTCCCGCCATGGCAAGGGCGTCGGGAAAGAATAGTCCTCTCGTCGCCCCTCGCCTGGCCTCAACCTGGGCCTGGACTTGAGACCTGGGCGCGGTCTGTAGCCTCTCTAGACCAGAGCCTGTGTCGTTTGCGGTGGTTGCGCTAGGCTTTCAGACGTAGGAAGTAAAGCCGATTTCTTGTTCTTCAGTCTTACATTCTGAGTCGTACATTCCTAAAATGATTCACCTTTCTCCGTTGTCGTGTTTAATTTATAGCGTAGCGGAGGAGGCAATGTGCAGTAAAAGAAAGGCTTGTCAACATAAAAGGAGGGAGAAAAAAAAGCTTTGGATTTAATAAAGTGCTCTCTACCGAACAATTCAGGAAGACAAACGGAAGCACAAGCGTTGGTATAGCGTAAACAGCTTGGACTTTGGAGCCGTAGCGATGCGAGTTCGAATTCCCGCTAATTTCTATGCCTTAAAGCTCTGTAATGTTAAGCGTTTTTCTCAACCACTTTTAAAGTTCGTTCACTCTTCTATCATTAATTTAGGGATAAGGCTTCTTACTCATAGGCTTTTGAAGTGATTAACTGAAGGTACAAATGTCCTTTAAATCTTGAGCTCTTGGGGAAATGGACCCAAGTTCAGAAGGAAAAAAAAATCAAAATTCTGTTCATTAAGTTGATGTTACCTGGGAGTTAACATCTCTCTGAAATATGAACCTTAACTGATATATTCAACAAAAAATTTTTGAGGACTGCTTGCATAGTTCTTGGGTATTTGTGTGCTATGCTTTGCTGGAAGGAGCCCTGGTAGCACTGGAGGATAAACACTGGACTGCTAACAAGCTCAGGCAGTTGAAACCCCTCAGTTGTTATGAGGGAGAAAGATGAGGCCTTCTGCTCCTGCAAAGATTTACAGCAGGTTAACTGTGAGTCTGAATCTACTGGGTGACATGGGTTAAACTTTGCTGGAAGTGACTTTACTTTTAAAAAACATCATATACATGGAGTCCCCAGATTTCAAACCTCCAGCATACGTGCAGCCTGTAGTTATATCAATAATAGGCCAACCCTTCAAATCTATTGTATTATAATTTTAAGGTGCATACAGTGGTTCATACTGATAAATAGGCGTTACTTTGTTACGCATACCAAATCGTTACAGTGTTAAAGTACTGTATTAAAGATGTTTTAGTATTTCAAAAAAATGTTTATATTTTTGCTCATACAAAAGTACTAAATAAACATTTGAATACTTGATGTTATATATATTGTTAAGCCTTGGAGTTGGTTCCGACGCTGACGCACAGCGACCCTGTATAGGGTTTCCAAGGAGCAGCTGTTGAGCCTGAACCACCAACTTTGCAATTCATATGGCATTGCAGTCTGGCGAATTAACCCACCATATCACACCAGGACTCCTGATGTTATATATGTAAGATATCTAATTGTTCAATTTATATACAGTTCGACTTAAAGACAGACAAAAATAGAATTTGTCTTTAATCCAGATACTTCCTATTCTGGTAAATTGCCTCCTGTTAAGTGCTGTGGAGTTTGTTCCAACTCCAGCGACTCTAGTAGCATAGTGGTTACGAGTTGGGTTGCTAACCTCAAGGTCAGCAGTTCGAAACTACCAGCCATTTTGCCAGAGAAAGATGAGGCTTTCTGCTTCTGTAAACCCTATACATCTCTATGAGACTCCATGGCACACCACCATAGAACGGGGAACATCTAGCCAGCCTGCCTGCCTTATATTGTAGTTGTTAAATGCCCTTGTGCCACCTCCGACTCATAACTACCCTATATAGAGTTGTTTCCAAGGAGCAACTGAAGAGTTTGAACTACCGACCTTGTGTTCAAGCCAACATTGCAGTCAGTGGTATTAACCAACAGTACCACACCAGAACTCTGTGTATAAGACCATCAAAATCATTTGCTCTGGCCCTGCCATGGAAACCTGTCCCAGCCATCAAAATATGGGTGGGTTAATTAAATGTTTGACCAAATATAGCAGGCTGATTTAAGTTGATAATTTTGTTTGGTCCATGAATAATGTTACAAGTTTTGGCAAAAAACAAACAAAAAAAACAGTTCCCCATCCCTACTTTTTACGGTTTCTGAGGAGCAGCTGGTGGGTTTGAACTGTTGACTTTTTACGGTTTCTGAGGAGCAGCTGGTGGGTTGAGGTTAAAACCAACCAAGACTCCGAAATACCCTCATCAAGTCTGATAGGAATTGGTAGGCTATTTAACAGTTTCGAATGATTCCAGCTTTTTAGGTTTTGAGCATCTCTTCCCTTTTTTCTTCTTTGCTATGAGGAATCCTTTACACTAAACATAAACAGCAGAATGGTACCAGTATTATCCTACCAAGCAAAGGAAGTCTGGGTCTTAAAGGTGAAAAAACATTTTAGAACTGACATGTTATTTTAATTTTAAGAGTTTTTTCTTACCATGAAACCAAATAGTGATCTTTAAAAAAAAAAAAAAAAAATTACGTGTGTGTGTGTGTGTGTGTGTGTGTTACTTTGTTGCTAAGTGCCATTGAGTTGGTTTTGAACCATAGCAACCCTGTATAGGGTTTCTGAGGAGCGGCTGGTGAGCTTGAACCACCCACCTTGTGGTTCAAATTGACTTTGCATTCCAATACATTAACTCACAGAGCCACACCAGGAAACTTTCGCTCTCTTTCTCTCTCTCTCTCTCTCTCTCTCTCTCT
>NW_006408566.1:841539-843588 GCF_000296735.1 Chrysochloris asiatica | reverse complement strand
AAAGCCTCATCTTTCTCCCGCGGAGCGGCTGGTAGTTTCGAACTGCTGACCTTAAGGTTCGCAGCCCAATTCGTAACCACTACACTACCAGAGCTGGTATGGCACTGTAGGATCAGCATTGGGTTACAAACTACAAGGTCAGCAGTTCAAACCTAACAGCTGTTCCTCGAAAAGCCTATACAGGGTTGCTATGAGTCGGAAGCGACTTAATGGCACTTAACAATAATACGTATATATACATACAAGGATGAGTCAAAAATGTTATGAACTTTGGTTGTAGAATTTATTTTAATCAACTTTGAAAAAAGACAAATACATCATTTTTCAACATAATCTCCTTGTTTTACAATACCCTTTGTCCATTTGTCAACAAGCTTTCGTATTGCCTTATTAAAAAATGTTTTAGGCTGACCTACAAGCCACGAATGGACCACTGTCTTCACTGCTTCATCACAGGTGAATCTTTGTCCTGGTAAGGACTTCTTTCAAGGGATCAAACAAGGCAAAGTCTGATGGAGCAAGATCAAGACTATAGGGAGGATGCTCTGTTGTTGTTTAAGTGCCATTGAGTCAGTAGCAACTCATACAACAGAACAATCCTGGGCCAACGTCACTATTGTTGGCCACAGTTGAGCCCATTGATGCTGCCACTTTGCCAATCCATCTCGCTGGGGGTCTTCCTCCCTTTCTCTGACCCTCCATCTTACCAAACATGATATCCTTCTCCAGCGACTGGTCCCTCCTGACAATATGTGCAAAGTATGAGAGACAAAGTTTGGCAATCCTGGCCTCCAAGGAGTACTCTGGCTACACTTCTTCCAGCACAGATCTATTTTTTCTTTTGGCAGCCCATGGCACTTTCAGTATTCTCCAACACAATAACTCAAAAGCATCAATACTAATACGGTCTTCCTTATTCACTGTCCAGCTTTCGCTTGCATATGAGGTTATTAAAATACCATAGCTTGGGTCAGGCGCACCTTAGTCCTCAAGCTGACATGTTTGCTCTACAACATTTTAAAAAGGTCTTGTACAGCAGATGTAACTAATGCAATACGTCGTCTGATTTCTAGACTGCTGCTTCTGAGTGTTGATAGGTGATCCAAGAAGAATGAAGTACTTAACAACGTTAGTCTTTTCGCCATTGATATTTAGTCCTGTGATGAGGATTTTTGTTTTCTTTACATTTTGAGATGCAATCCATACAGAAGGCTGTGTTCTTTCATCTTCATCAGTAAATACTTTAAGTCCTCTTTACTTTCAGCAAGCAAGGTTGTATCATCTGCATATCGCAGGTTGTTAATGAGTCTTCCTCCAATTCTGATGCCACATTTTTCTTCATATAACCCAGCTTCTCGGATTATTTGTTCAACATAAAGGTTGAATAAGTATGGTGAAAGAATACAACCCTGTCACACACCTTTCTTAATTTTAAACCATCCAGTGTTCGCATGTTCTGTTCAAACAACTCCCTCTTGGTCCAGGTACAGATTCCTCATGATTAAGTGTTCTGGAATACTCATACTTCACAATGTTGTCCATAGATTGTCATGATCCACACAATCAAATGCCTTTGTGTAATCAATTAAGCACAGGTAAACATCTTTCTGGTATTTTCTGCTTTCAGCCAAGTTCCATCGGACATCAGCAGTGCTGTCCTTCGTTCCAGGTCCTATTCTGAATCCGGCTTGAACCTCTGGAAGTTCTCTGTCAATGTATACTTGCAGCCATTTCTGTATTACCGTTAGTAAGACTAAAGCATGGGATATCAAAGAGATTTTCCGATGATTTCCACGTTCCCTTGGGTCACCTCTCTTTGGAATAGGCACAATTATGGATCTCTTCCAATTAGTCGGCCAGATCGTTGTCTTCCAAATTTTTTGGCAGAGGTGAGTGTCTCCTGTGTCGCCTCACGTTCTTGACAGATTTCAATTTTTATTCCATCAATTCCTGGTGCCTTGTTCTTTGCCAATTCCTTCAATGCACCCGGAACTTCCTCCTTCAGTATCATTGGCCCTTGATCATATGCTAACTCTTGAAATGGTTGAA
>NW_006408566.1:774808-841003 GCF_000296735.1 Chrysochloris asiatica | reverse complement strand
CTTGTTTTCATTTTCTTCAGCTTCAGTTTGAATTTTCATATGAGCAATTGATGGTCTGTCCCACAATCTGCCCCTGGCCTTGTTTTGACTGATGATGTAGGACATTTCCATTGTGTCTTTCCACAGACGTGGTCAGTTTGATTTCTTTGTATTCCATCTCCTGAGGTCCATGTGTATGTATAGTCATCTCTTCTGGTGTCTAAAGAAGCTATTAGAAATGAACAAATCATTCATTTTGCAGAATTCTATCATGCATTCTTCAGCATCATTTTTATCACCAAGGCCATATTTTCCAGCCACTGATCCTTCCTCTTTGTTCCCAACCTTTGCATTCCAATCACCACTAATGATGAATACATCTTGGTTGCATGTTTTATCAATTTCGGTTTGAAGGAGGTGATAGAATTCTTCTGTTTCATCCTCACTGGCTATAGTGGTTGGTGTGTAAATTTGAATAGTAATGGTATTAACTGGTCTTCCTTGTAGGTGTGTCGATATTATCCTATCACAGACAGCTTTATACCTCATGATTGATCTGGATATGTTCTTTTTGACTGTGAATGCAACCCAATTCCTCTTCAGTTTGTCATTTCTGGCATAATAAACCATGTGGTTGTCTGATTCAAAATGGCCAGTACTAGTCCATTTTAATTCACCAATGCCTAAGATATCCATGTTTATGTGTACCATTTCATTTTTGACAATTTCCATTTTTCTAGATTCATACTTCATACATCCCATGTTCCGATTATTAATGGATGTTTACAGCTGTTTCTCTTCAGTTTTAGTTGTGCCTCATTAACAAATGAAGGTCCTGCACGCTTTGTTCCCATGAGCTTAACTCCATTCATATCATCACAGTCAACTGTACTTTGAGGTGGCAGCTCTTCCACAGTTGCATTTTGATGCTTTAGCACCTCAAAATGAAGTTTTTGCAGTGTGTCAGCAATGTGGGTAGAGGTGTGTGGACATGCATTGTCATGCAAGATCACAGTGCCCTTGGATAGCAGTCCTCTGTGTTTAATTCGAAGTTTAAGCTTTAGCTCTTCAGTGAACATCTCACTGTAATGAGCATTGTTGATAGCTGAACGTTTTTCCTGATAGTTTTTCAATAGTGGCCCTTGAGAAACCAAGAAAACTATAAGCATCAATTTTACAGTAATGTTTACTTGAGCTTTTTCTTGTTTGGTGATTGAGGATGTTTCTATTACATACTCTGTTGTTTACTCTCAGACCCGTAGTGATGAACCCATCTCATCACCAGTAATGATTCTTGTAAAAGGAAGTTTTACCTTCCTTCAAGTATCAGTCCAAATTTTGTTTGTAGATGTTCATGTTCACACCTGCATACTGGTGACCTTGTACGAAAAGTACTGATAAGATAGTGCAACCAACAGAAGGTTTATTATAAGCGAGTGTGTATAATTTTGACTCATCGTTGTGTGTGTATATGTATGTTATTTCTGTATGGATAGAAAACTGAGCTGTTGTTGCTCAGTTCCTTCAAGTCAGTTCCAACTCACAGCATAGGACCCTATCTATGCACAACAGTGAAACATTGCCTCCAGTCTTGCACAGTCCTAACAATTTGTTAACCCTTAAGCCCATTACTGCTGCCACTGTGTCAGTCCATCTTGTTTTGATCTTTCACTTTTTCCCTGACCTTCAAGTTTACCAAACATGATTTCCTTCTCCAGGAACTGTTGTTTGTTGTTCCTTTCTAATAACATGTCCAAAGTAGTCAATAACAAATGCATGTCTTTGATTTAATTAAAAGGCTGTGCTTCCCTAATTTTAACTTAAGAGGTCTCATTGGAGTCCTGGTGTGGCATTGTAGGTTAGTGCACCAGAATGCAAAGCCATTTGAACTGCAAGGTTGGTAGTTCAAGCTCACCAGCTGCTTCTTGGAAACCCTATACAGGGTTGCTATGGGTTGGAACTGACTCAACAGCACTTAACAACAACAACATAGCTATAAATGGATAAAAGTTCAAATTTTCAGGAATTACTTTTTTTTTTTTTTTCCTTTTAAGCGTTTATTGTGAATTGAATGATAGTTTACATGGGAGAACATCAGTTTTTCACTCAACCTATCGTATTCTGTTTTGTTGCAATTATTACAATCCCTTCCATTCACCATCAGTTAACAGTATTTGCTTCTATTACCTCTGAGGGTTTTGTTTTGTTTTTTATGTGCATAAAAACACACAGGAATATATAATCATTTAAACAGCCCAAGGCACATTCAGGAAGCCAGCCTCTTGGCCGCAAGCACATAGCCTTTCTCTTTTCATCAGTCAAGAGTCATCAGCTGCAGGAAAAACCCCAAACAAAAATGTCACCATGACTGGCTACTACAATAAGCAAGCTGTTTGTCAGGAAGCCATCAAGGCAAGCAATCAGGTTCCTTCAGGACAGACTCCCCTCTAAGACTGAAACTCAAAGGGAACACACGAACAGGCATGTAAGTTTGTTGATGACCACATTGGTCTACTGGTGAGGGGGAAAAGCAGCAATGAAGAAATGGGCTGAGTTCAACCACAGTCCGTTGACCTGGACATGAGAGAGACAATAGGAAGGACTACTTGGTCCAAAGAGACCATCAAGACCATCAAGAGAAAAGAGAACAAGTGGAATGTATGACCTTGTCCAGAGATGCACAGACACCAGAGATGGAGGCAGAGACAGGGACGTGGAGAGAAGGAGCAGCTAAGGACTCCAGATTCATGGAAAGAGAGGAACAGATTTGGTGACCAGGAGGCAGACTTACAGAATGTGCCCTTTGGTGGTGTAAATTATTATATATGCCTGAGTGTTTGAAAAAAAAAAAGAGCTAAAGTGAATAGAGAGAAATACTGTTTTCTAATGGTACATGGAGGGGATTATAATTACTCTGTAATGAAACAAGGTATATGCTTTGTTGAATGTAAAACTGATGATCTGCCAGAAACATCACCATAGAAAGCTTCTAAGTCCATCTTCTGCCTATAACTGATTGGAATACCTAAAATGAAGCTACAACATGCCCAGTGAAGGAGGCTTCCTATGGAGCCTCTGCAGTACATAAGACTATAGGTGGAAGCCTGAACCACATCTAGATCTTCAGAGATGGGAAATTTCCACTTGAAAGGATTAGTGGACTAGCCTGGAACGGCTAGAAGAACAGAAGATAATTCTTGAAAGAAAGACCTACAGGAAAAATACAAAACAATAGAGGCAGACTGACTGTTACTACAAGAACAAGTAAGTTGCTTGCCCAGGATACATCAAGGCAAGTGGTCGGGTCCCCTCAGTGCAAACCCCCTTCCAATACTGAGACTCAATGTGAATACATGCTCTGATTGGTGACCATGTTTGTCACCGATAAGGGAAAGAGAGAGAAAAACAGAAATGAAACTGTAAGCTAAGCCCTACAATATTCAATAGACTTCTGTGAACCCAGGTGAAGACCTGGTTGGCCAGCAGTATGACAAGACCTAGCCACAGAGGACTAGAGTGGAGAGTGAAGCGTCCAGCGGATAAGAAGAGAGGGCATATACACAAGAACACCCACACTTGCAGATAATATCCACTTCACCTGGCTTCAGTGACTAGATGATCAGAGCTCAACCAAAAGAAGAAAGAAGAGGGAAAAAAGGGTAATCTGATAAAATTTCATGAACTTGACCTACACCTATGGATACAATAGCTCAAAAAAGGGAACAAATCCTTAAAGTAAGGATCATTCCCACCCCCCCCATACACAGAGTAGACAGGGATGGGCAACTTATACGTTGGCTACCCAAAATAGGGGGGGCTACAAAGGCAAGAACTGACTGGCTTACAAGCTTTCAAGAGAGAAACTAGATTCATAGGACATGGAGGAAGGTGGAATCTCCTTCACTGAGTAGTATACAATCTGTCTAGCCGGGGCTGGTGAATGAAATCCGGATGGATCTCTTGTGATACAGTAGTGAATAATTGTTATCTGGACTGCTTGTGAGGGATGGAATTGTAAAGGTAGAGGTTTTTTAGCAAGGAAGGGAGTGATTAACTTTTCAGCCTAAGAGCGGAGGTCCCTGAGACCATCAAGGGAGAAGAGCAGAGAGCTGGGGCCCTACCCAGAGAAGCAGTGATGCCTGAGATGGAAGCAGAGAGGATGACGTGGAGAGAAGGAGCTGTTGGGGACTTTAGACACAGAGAGGGAGAGGGGCTGTGTGCTGATGACTGGGGGGCATGCTTGTAGTCCGTACCCTTTGGATGGTTGATGATGCATGGAGGGGATTGTAACCATAGCAATGAAATGATATACTACAGGATGAATGTAAAACTAAATGTTCTCCCATGTAAACTATCATATAATTCACAATAAAACATTAAGAGAAAAAAAAAAAAAAAAAACTGATGATCTGCCCTGTAAACTTTCACTCAATTCACAATAAAAACCTGAAGAAAAAAAAACACAACAAAGAAGACAAGTTCTACCCTTTTAGGTATTCCAATCAGTGTGGCTCTTTTAGCTAATTGTCAGACTGCAAAGCCGTTTGAAATGCAAGGTTGATTCAAGCTCACCAGCTGCCCCTTGGAAACCCTGTAAAGGGTCAGTATGGGTTGGAATCGACTGGACGGCACTTAACAACAACAATCAGTTATAGGCTGAAGACAGGCTTTTATGCTTTCTGTAACCATGTTTCCCAAGAATCCTCTCTATACCACTCAAATATTTATTTTAAGGAATTTTTAATGTTAACTCAATAACCATTACAAAGTTGGCCACAATGGAAACTTGTATTAAGAAAAAAAAAATTACACTTTTGTGAAATCTTCAATCCTCAGAAACATTTTTGTTCCATTTCCTTCATGTAAAGAAACTCAAGTTGCTTCTCAATATGAAGATTGTTTATTAAATTATGAAACAAAATCAATTATTGTTTTCAGTTAATTCAGTTTTATTTTTGTATCAACTGTAACTAGCCTACTTTGAGCCACTTGTTTTTAGAAACAAAATGATTTGCCTGCATGAATATAAGATAACTGCTCAGAATAAACTTTTATTTTCATTATGCTTTGATTTTTTTTTTTAAGCAAAGATTACAATAGCTTTTGCTAGGTCATTAATGAAACTTCAGTTTGTCTGACAATAATAACTACCTTATTGAGCTCTGTCAGGCTCAGTGCTATTAAAACCTGTTTTTGTTGTCTCTTTTTTGACACATCCACTTATTTTGCACGTGAAGAAACTGAAACTAAAAAGTCTTAAGAAACTTACCCAAGGTCAAAAGGTATTAATAAGTGGAATGGCCAAGGGGTTCAACCTACGTCTATTGCCAAGATCATTTGTATTCACCACTAAGACCACTAAGACTTGTGTGTTCTTTTCAATGGTGCTGTCAAGTACACTCCCAATTTATGATTCACAGAAACCCACATGTGTCAGAATAAAACTGCTCAATAAGAGTTTTTAATTGCTGATTTTCTGGAAATAGATTGCCAGGCCTTTCTTATGAGTCACCTCTGGGTAAACTCTATTTATAAGGTTTTCAGTGACAAATATTTGGAAGTAGTCTGTTGCTCCTTCCTAGTCTGTCTTTGTTTAGAAGCTCAGCTGAAACTTGACCCTGCTGGTATTTAAAATACCGGTGGCATAGCTTCCTCAGTCAACAGTAACACGCATGTCACCACAGTACAACAAACTGACAGAAAAGTGGTAGAACCTGTACATAAAGAAAGAGGCAGCTGTTTAAACAGAACAGAGTAACTGAATGGTTTAAAATGAGGAAATGTATGTGCCAGGGTAGTATTCTCTAACCATACTCAATCTGTATGCTGAGCACATACTCAGAGAAGCAAGTTACATGAAGGAAAACATGGCATCAGGATTTGAGGAGGACTCATAAACAATCTACAATATGCAGGTAACACAACCTTGCTTGCTGAAAGCAGAGGACTTAAAATACTTACTGATGAAGATCAAAGACCACAGCCTTCAGTATGGGTTGCACATCAGATTAAAGAAAACTGTAATCCTCACCACTGGACAAATAAATTACTTCCATATAAAGGGAGAAAAGATTGAAGTTGTCAAAGACTTCATTTTGCTTGAATCAGCCATCAACACTTAAGAAAGTAGTTGTTGTTATATGTGCCATGGAGTCGGTTCCGACTCATAGCGACCCTGTACAGGGTTTCCAAGGCTGTAAATCCTTACGGGAGCAGAAAGCCTTATCTTTCTCCCGCCTAACAGCTGGTAGTTTCGAACTGCTGACCTTGCGGCTCACAGCCCAGTTCGTAACCACTATGCTACCAGAGCTCCTTAAGAAAGTAGTAGTCAAGGCGAAACACGAGAAGTGGTGGTGGCGGGCGGCAGGTGCTGGGTGGGTCTGAGGCTCGATCGGTCAGCACCTGGTTTTCGTCTCTTCGGTTGACGAAACTTTGCTCAAGATGTCTAAGCAGCAACCAGCTCAGTTTATAAATCCAGAAACTACTGGCTATGTTGAATTTGCAAATCTTCCCAATCAAGTTCACCGAAAATCAGTAAAGAAGGGTTTTAGTTCACACTAATGGTTGTTGGGGAGTCGGGCCTGGGAAAGTCGACCCTCATAAACAGCCTGTTCCTGACTGACCTCTACCCAGAAAGAGTCATCCCCGGGGCTGCAGAAAAAAATGAGAGAACTGTCCAGATCAAGGCCTCCACGGTGGAAATTGAAGAGCGAGGGGTCAAACTGCGACTGACGGTGGTGGACACACCTGGTTACGGTGACGCCATCAACTGCCGAGAATGTTTCAGGACCATCATCTTCTACATCGATGAGCAGTTTGAGCGGTACCTTCATGACGAGAGTGGCTTGAACAGGCGGCACATCATCGATAACAGGGTTCACTGCTGCTTCTACTTCATCTCCCCCTTTGGACATGGACTGAAACCCCTGGATGTCGCATTTATGAAGGCGATCCACAACAAGGTGAACATTGTCCTTATCATTGCCAAGGCTGACACCCTCACTCTGAAGGAACGTGAGCGCTTGAAGAAAAGGATTCTGGATGAAATTGAAGAACACAGCATCAAAATCTATCACTTGCCTGATGCTGAGTCAGATGAAGATTTTAAAGAGCAGAGCAGACTTCTCAAGGCCAGTATCCCGTTCTCGGTGGTTGGATCCAACCAGCTGATTGAAGCCAAAGGCAAGAAGGTCCGAGGCCGCCTCTACCCATGGGGGGTGGTGGAGGTGGAGAACCCGGAGCACAACGACTTTCTGAAGCTGAGGACCATGCTCATAACTCACATGCAGGATCTCCAGGAGGTGACCCAGGACCTCCACTATGAGAACTTCCGCTCCGAGAGGCTCAAGAGAGGCGGCAGAAAAGTGGAGAACTAGGACATGAATAAAGACCAGATCTTGTTGGAAAAGGAGGCAGAACTTCGACGCATGCAAGAGATGATCGCCAGGATGCAGGCACAGATGCAGATGCAGGCTGGGGACGGGGACAGCAGTGCCCATCGGCACCACGTGTGAGAAAACACTTTCCAGGATTAAAAGAACATTCCAGATGAGTCTCACACAACGTTTGCCATGAGGTCGGTGGAGGAGTTCCGTCCACATGTTGGACACCTGTGCCTGAGAATGCAGTTTCTTTTTAAACTTTTCATGTGTTTTCAAAAAAAAAAAAAGAAAGAAAGTAGTAGTCAAGAAATCAAACGACGTATTATTGCATTGAGCAAATCTGCTGCACAAGCCCTCTTTAAAGTGTTGAAGAGCAAAATATCAGCTTGAGGACTAAGGTGCACCTGACCCTGACCCAAGCCATGGTATATGTATGTTAAAGTTGGACAGTGAATAAGGAAGACTGCAGAAGACTTGATGAATTTGAGTTATGGTTTTGGAGGAGAATAAGTATCATGCGCTGCCAAAGGAACAATCCCATCTGTGTTGATAGAAATACAGCCAAAATACTCTTAGAAAACCAGGCTCGCCAGACTTTTCGTCTCTTAATACTTCAGACATAATATCAGAAGGGATCGGTTCCTGGAAAGGAGATCATGTTTGGTAAAGTGGAGCGTCAGAGAAACAGAGGAAGACCCCCAATGAGATGGATTGGCACAGTGGCAGCAGCATTGGGTTCAAACATAGCAACAATAGTGAGATTGGCTCAGGACCGGGCAGTATTATGTTCTGTTCTGTATTGAATCACTATGAGTCAGTGCCGACTTGATGGCACCTTACAATAGCAGCAACTGGGTGGACTCAAACCTATATCCTTTCAGTTTGCAACCAAGTACATAATGCTTGTACCAATGTGGGATTCTATTACTTGTTGGGGGTGGGGGGTACCGTCAAATCGGTACTGACTCATAAGAACCCTTGTATGGGGGTTCCTAGGATCTCCTGTGAGTTAACCATTAACCTTGCAGCTCAAACAACCTTTCGGTCCAGTGCTTACCTTTCATTTCATGTTAAGTTAACTCCAACTCACAACAATCTCATATAAGGTTTCTGAGACTAAATCTTTATGAGAGCAGACAGCCTTATCTTTCTACCCCAGAGCTGCTGATGGATTTGAACCACTGATCTTGTGTGGGTAGTCCTGTGCTTATCCTACAGATCCACCACCTGTGTATCACGTGCAGATGAAATAAGTAATAGTGCAAAATATTACATCATGGAGTGTCCATTTTCTTTTGGATTATGAATTTGTGTGATTTTTCATGTTCTCTCTGCTTGAAAAATTGACTCTGCTTTTGATCCTCATGGAGGTTTTAACATTTAATTCAAATATTGACACTCATTTTTCTCTCAGCTTTGAATACAAAAGAACATTAGCTGAGTAATTTTAGAAGCATATAATTTTCTTACATTAAGAAGACACTTCTACAAGTATTTTACATTTAAATAAATAAATTGAAGAAACCCAATAAAAAAGACTTTATACCTAAATGCTTTTGTATTGTTGTATTGGTAAGTGCCATCGAGTTGGCTCCGACTTCGACCCTGTATGTGGTTTCCCAGGAGCAGCTGGTGGGTTTGAACTACCAACAGTCTCGTGCTGATCCTGAAGTTCCACACCAGGGGTGGTGGTATTTATTTATTTTTTTTAGTTTATTTTTTTCCCGTTGGCAAAAAAGAAGCTGAAACAGGTATAAAGTAATGTGCTTATGTCATTTTAAAAAATTGCAGTGGAGGGAGCCCGCCCGCGGTGGCCTGGCCTCAGGAGCAGCCCTCCCACGGATTGTCGCTGACCTCAGATTTGGTGGACAGCGGGGGTGATGGGACCGAGTCGCTATTTTTAAAATGTTCTTTTTTTTATTTGTTGTTTAAAAACAAACTTGGAAGAAGCAAAATCCAAAACTTGCTCTTTACCTCTTCCAACATAAATTATGTACATTTCAGAATCATCGCTGATACAAAACATGCCAAGGACAGGGGCGCTAGGGGTGGAGGAAAAGGGCGCTTTAAAAAAGGGAATCATTTCATCCGTTGTTACGAAGGACAAACCTTGCTGTACAGGATACACACAACACAAAATAAAATCTTCACGGGATTCCAAAAAAAAAAAATTGCAGTGGATTTGAAATTTGTTTATTGGTTGTTCTAACATAAGCTGAAATTTCTTCTGTCATTCCCAGTTTATAGCTAGTGTAGTTTTCTTGCTCTTTTTTCTTAGATGAATGTTTTCTGTGACTTAAAGTCTTACTTTTATGATGTATTACATGGATTTTATTAATTTTTATACTTTTGTAAAGTAATATTGTTAAAGTGCTGCCGAGTTGGCTCTGACTCATAGTAACCCTGTATAGGGTTTCCAAGGAGCAGCTGGTGGATTGGAACACCAACCTTGTGGTTAACAGTCCAATTCTTATCCTACAGCGGCCATATCAGGACACCAATAAAGTATTATCAACATAGTATTAGGGTTTCAAATCCTAGAATGTGTCTTGAAATAAAATCATTTTATCTAATTGTTTTAACTCATACAAAAACCACAATTGAGTTAAATCTTTTTTTAAAAATCAGTTTTTAATCAAAATTCACTACTATTGGTTTTAAGATTTTGCTTTAATCACCCATTCCCCTAACAGTTTTGTTCAGGTGGATCCATTTTACAACTTTATTTACTCAGTACTTTAAATGTATGAAATGGGAAATATTGTTCTATATGGGCAAAGCTCCCTACAGTTTTTATAAGACATCATATGGCCTTTTAGACTTTATCCTTAATTACTTAAGCTTAAGCTGCTAAGGGAGAAAAATATGAACCATTGACAATTTGTTGACAGTCATAATCAGCAGATTATTAGTTGAGCGTGTTTCTTAAATTTTGAGATATTTATATTTATACTCTCAATTGCCAGTAAGATAAACGCTGGCTTATCTTAATACTTCCTAGAGTGTCCCAATTTTTTTTCTATTGAAATTCTCCCTATAGTTTCATGTATTGAAATAATTTGAAAGGTTGTTCTAAGTCTGAATCAATTTGATAGCAGTGGATTTAGTTTTGGTTGGTTGGGAGTTTTGAAGTACTATCAACATTTAAATATTTGGTCCCTTCAATGCAAATCTGTGAACCAGCCTTACTCATTATTCTAGAGATACAAGTTTTGCACTTAAATACAGTTTTGATTGTTTTTCCTTAGAGTTACTTACTTTTTGCTTTTATTTTAGTAACTATTTCCTAGGAACATTGCTTCCGCTCTACCTTCTTTCACCCTTTAAAAAAAATCAAACTGCTTGTGTCTTACTTCAAAGTGCTTTAAACTTCAGTATGAGTTAATTATGACTTGAAACAAACTGCAATTCATAGTTTCAAGTGACTAAAGTGACACTGCTAGCCTGCCTAAGAATTGTTTTCCATGCCAATAGTTGTGTTTTATAATAAATGGAATGCCTATCCATCATTTGAGCCCTGGTATGACACTGCAGGATAAACATTGGACTGCTAACCACGAGGTCAACAGTTCAAACCTACCAGCTGCTCTCAGAAATCCTATACAGGGTCACTATGAGTCAGAATTGACTACAGCATTTAACAGCAGCAAATAACATGTGTTATTGATAGCATGCTACTTAAGGTTCAGATGACTAAGAAATGTGCAGTATGCTTATATTTGTGTCATATTTGTATTGCAATGGACTATCAAAGGGTTAAAGAGCATCTAACAGTGTATAAGTCACATGTTTAATACCACCAAACAATGGAGTCCTTCCTGGTGTGGCGCTGTGGGTTAATGCACCAGACTGCAAAGCAGTTTGAACTGCAAGGACGGCGGTTCAAGCTCACCAGCTGCTTCTCGAAATGCCTATACAGGGTCTTTATGGGTCAGACTCAACTCAGCGGCAGTTAACAACAACAACAATGTGGCACTGTAGGATAAACACTGGACTGCAATGTCAGTTTGAATCACAAGGTCAGTGGTTCACACTTAAGAGCCACTCCTCCAAAACTCTGTACAGAGTTGCTTTGAGTTGAAACTGACTTGGAGGACATTTAACAACAACTACAACAACAGTTTGCAAAATGTTAGTTGTTAGTTACATCTAATTTCAATGAGCTCTGGCTGCTAACCAAAAAAAGTGGTTGATTTAAACTCACCCAGCAACTCCAAGGGAGAAAGACCTGGCAGTAAAGATAGTCAATTCTGACTCATAACAACTCTGAAAAGGGTTTCTGAGGAGCGACTGGTAAGCTTGAACAACTGACCTTTCATTTTAAACTGACCTTGTAGTCCAGCACATTAAGCCAGAGCACCACACCAGGCCTCTGGACCACAAATTGCAATGTTATATACAAAAGTTATATAAGTGTTGGTCAATCATAACACTTTTAAAGTTTCAAAAATCCCAAGTAAATAAACACAAAATAAGTTATTCTAAATGTTATGTAAAATCAAAGAAAGAATCATTACCATCAGTATCCAAACTAACAAGGATGTTTGGTCTTAAACTGAAATGCATAGTGTTGACCATATTGATCAAAGAAAGTACAACTAGAATTTCTAACAGAAAAAATGGAGTTACCTTGCAAATAGTGTATTCTCCAAGGAAATAAGAAAGCAGATCAATGATAAAATGTTAGATAGTCTTATCCTTTAAGGACAATGAAAGCAGATCACCAGGCTTGTCTTTTGAGGTACCTCTGGATGGGTTTGAACTGACATCCTTTCAGCTTGTCAACCATTTGCAGCACTTAGCCAACTGGGGACATAAACTAAACAAAAATATCAAATTGTCAAGCTGTTGTTTCTCTACATACCCTCCATCTATGTATGTAAACTTCTGAAAGTAATATTTCTATCCCCCTAGCCCTTCCCCTAAGAATTATGTGCTTTTAGATTTACTCCACATCAAAATAGCAGTTTGGCGCTCCCTGTTGTTGGTTTTTTTGTTGTTGTTACTAGGTGGAGTCAGTACTGACTCATAGCGACCTTATGCACAGCAGAACGAAACACTGCCCAATCTGTTGCCACACTTGAGCCCATTGATGCTGCCACATGACCAGTCCATCTCATTGTAGGTCTTCCTCTTTTTCTCTGACCCTCCACCTGACCAAACATGATATCCTTCTCCAGGAACTGGTCCCTCCTGACAATATGTCTGAAGTATGGGAGATGAAGTTTGGCCATCTGGCCTCCAAGGAACACTCTGGCTGCACTTCTTCCAAAATGGATCCATTGGTTCTTTTGGCAGCCCATGGCACTTTCAACATTCGGCTCCAACACCATGAAGTCAAAAGCATCAATTCCTCTACGGTCTTCCTTATTCATTGTCCAGCTTTCACATACATAAGAGGTTATTGAAAATACCATGGCTTGGATCCAGTGCACCTTAGTCCTCATCTGACATCTTTGCTCTTTAACATTTTAGAAAGGTCTTGTGCAACAGATTTGTCTAATGCAATATGTAGTTTGATTTTTTGACTGCTGCTTCCATGAGTGTTGATAGTTGATCCAAAAAGAATGAAGTCCTTGAAAACTTCAATCTTTTCTCTGTTGATAGGAATGTTGTTTATTGGTCCAGTGATGAGGATTTTTGTTTTCTTTGCTTTGAGATGTAATCCATACTGAAGGCTGTGTTCTTTGATCTTTGTCAGTAAATATTTTAAGAACTCTTCACTTTCAGCAAGCAAGGTTGTATCATCTGCATATTGCAGGTTGTTAATGAGTCTTCCTCCAATCCTGATGCCATGTATTTCTTCATTAACCCAGCTTCTTGGATTCTTTTTGCTCAGCATGCAGGTTGAGTAAGTATGGTGAAAGAATACAACCTTGTCTCACACCTTTCTTAATTTTAAACCATTCAGTGTTCTGTTTGAGCAACTGCATTTTGGTCCATGTACAGATTCCTCACGAGCAAAATTAAGTGTTCTAGAATACTCATAGTTCACAATGTAGTCCATAGCTTGTCATGATCCACACAATTGAAGTCCTTTGCATAGTCAATAAAGCACAGGTAAACATCTTTCTGATATTCTCTGCTTTCACCCAAGATCCATCGGACATCAGCAGTGATATCTGTTGTTCCACGGCCTCTTCTGAATCCAGATTGAACCTCTGGAAGTTCTCTGTCAATGTATACTTGCAGCCATTTCTGTATTACCGTTAGTAAGACTAAAGCATGGGATATCAAAGAGATTTTCCGATGATTTCCGCGTTCCCTTGGGTCACCTCTCTTTGGAATAGGCACAATTATGGATCTCTTCCAATTAGTCGGCCAGATCGTTGTCTTCCAAATTTTTTGGCAGAGGTGAGTGTCTCCTGTGCCGCCTCACGTTCTTGACAGATTTCAATTTTTATTCCATCAACTCCTGGTGCCTTGTTCTTTGCCAATTCCTTCAATGCACCCGGAACTTCCTCCTTCAGTATCATTGGCCCTTGATCATATGCTAATTCTTGAAATGGTTGAACAGTAACCATTTCCTTTTGGTACAGTGATTCTGTGTATCCCTTCCATCTTCTGTTGATGCTTTTTGCATCATTCAATAATTTGCCTAGAGAATCCTTCAATAACAAAAGTCAAGGCTTGAATTTTTTCTTCATTTCCCCCACCTTGAGAAATGCTGAGCGTGTTCTTCCTTTTTGGTATTCTGATTCCAGATCTTTGCACATTTTGTTGTAATATTTGGCTTTTATCTTCTCGAGCTGATCTTTGAAATTTTCTGTTCAGCTCTTGTACCTCTTCGTTTCTTCCATTTCTTTAGCATCTCTGTGCTGTAGAGCAAGTTTTAGTGTCTCTTCTGACATCCATTTTGATCTTTTCCTTCCTTATCTTCTTAATGAGTTTTTGCTTTCTTCTTGTATGATATTCTTGATGTCATCCGCAACTCTTCTGGTCTTCAGTCTTTAGTGTTTAATGTATCAAATGTGTTCTTCAGATCATCCCTAAATTCAGGTGGGATATATTCAAGTTCATATTTTGGTTCTCGTGGACTTGTTTTCATTTTCTTCAGCTTCAGTTTGAATTTTCATATGAGCAATTGATGGTCTGTCCCACAATCTGCCCCTGGCCTTGTTTTGACTGATGATATAGGGCATTTCCATTGTGTCTTTCTGCAGACGTGGTCAATTTGTTTTCTTTGTATTCCATCTCCTGAGGTCCATGTGTATAGTTATCTCTTCTGGTGTCTAAAGAAGGTATTTGAAATGAACAAATCATTCATTTTGCAGAATTCTATCATGCATTCTTCAGCATCATTTCTATCACCAAGGCCATATTTTCCAACCACTGATCCTTCCTCTTTGTTCCCAACCTTTGCATTCCAATCACCAGTAATGATCAATACATCTTGATTGCATGTTTTATCAATTTCAAATTGAAGAAATTGTTAGAATTCTTCTATTTCATCCTCACTGGCTTTAGGGGTTGGTGCGTAAATTTGAATAATAGTGGTATTAAGTGAGCCTCCCTGTGGGTGCATGGATATTATCCTATCACAGACAGTGTTGGTACCTCATGACTGATGGATATGTTCTTTCTGACAATGAAAGCAACACCATTCCTCTTCAGTTTGTCATTTTTGGCATAGTAAACCATGTGGTCATCAGATTCAAAATGGCCAATACCAGTCCATTTCAGCTCACTAATGCCTAGGATAACGATGTTTATGTGTTCCATTTCATTTTTTACAACTGTAATTCTTCCGGATTTATACTTCATACATTCCATGTCTCGATTTCCAATGGATATTTACAGCTGTTTCTCTTCATTTTGAGTTGTGCCCCATCAGCAAATGAAGATCCCAAGAGCTTTTCTCCCACTGGCTTTGCTCCGTTCACATCATCACGGTCAACTCTACTTTGAGGAGGCAGCTCTTCCCCAGTCGCAGTTGAGTGCCTTTCAATCTGATGGGCTCATTTTCCGGCACTATATCTGACAGTGTTTCTCTGCTATTCATAAGGTTTTCAGTGACTAAATATTTCGAAGTAGTTCATTACCACTTCTTCCTAGTCTGTCTTCATCTGGAAGTTTATCTGAAACCTGTCTACCATGCATGACCCTGCTGGTATTTAAAATATTGGTGGCATAGCTTTCAGAATCACAGCAATTCACAATCCACCACAGTACGACAAACTGACAGACGAGTGGTGGTTGGCATCCCTAAGAGAGTCAAATTATATACCTTTGAAATGTTCTAATTTTCAGACATGCATGTAAGAGCCATCTGACTTCCTTGAGCTTCATAAGGAGGAAAACAGAATCTAACTCAAAATCAGCCCAAAGTTGATTCCTATGAAGTAGACATGCTTCCAATACACCTTCTTTACCCAATTGTGACACCAACCTTTCCTCCCACAACACTACCTGCTTCGTATCTGGATTCAGTAATGCATTGCAATGGCCACATAGAACTCATAACAATACGATTATGGAGTTTACTAAGGAAATGAACTGAGTACAGTTCATGATCAGAGAAACTCAGGACACACCAGTTCTCCAGTCAAGAACACTTCACACTTCTCTCAGCCTTGTGGCCCCTACCCACTACTGTCCATAGGCCTAGAACCTATAGCTGCTCTCTTGATGCCATTGCCTCTGCTGTCACTGCTTTTCTAGGTAAGAATCTCATGCTTCACACATGCTCTTCCTTCTTGATGGTTCTGGGATTGCATGTTCCTGCTTCTGAGAATGCTCCTTTTAAACCTAGCCTCATGGCAAAGCTAACCAATCCCAGCTTAGAGTCGTCGTAAACACTTTGCATAGTCCCACCTAATCACTTGGTGAGAATTAGAAGACATTGGATAAAGCAACATGAGGGGGCTGTTGGGTGAATGGTTGAGGTTTCCCAATGAGGTCTCATAGGGCAGCCCTTGCTACCTTGGGAAAATTTCCTTAATGCAGCTATCTTGACCTTTTCCTCACCAGTGCAGTTTTCAGTTTTCTTAGAACTTCATAATAAGCCCCCATGTTCATTGAGAAAATCTATCAAGATAACTTCTTTGGAATCCCAAAAAACAGAGTCCTGATAAGGCACTTTGGGTTGATACACTGGACTGCAAGGTCAGCTTGAACCAAACGGTATGCAGTTCAAACTCCAAGGAAACGCTATATAGGGCCGCTATAAGTTGGGACAAACTTGACGGCACTTAACAACAACAATAAATTTCTAAGTTGTCTTCTTTCCCTTGAATTTAATTGGCCCAGCAGAGCCCCTTAGAAGCCACTATTTTTAATGGACTTTTTTTTTTTTTAATTGTAACAATGTACATACAACAAAGCAGTTTCAGCCATTTTCACTTGCACAGCTTTTTATTTTATTTTTTTAAGGCACCCTAAGGTAAGTGTATTACTGAAAGAAGTTGTCTGCAGAAACATGGTTGATGACATTTTGTTTAGAATAAACTCGTGAATGTATGAACTAGAACCCTAGTCACAAATTTTGTGACATTACGTATGTTAAGTGCCTTAGAGTAGGTCCCTACTCAGTGATCCTGTGTTGGGTTTTCTAAGAAGTGACTGGTAGGTTTGAACTGCTGATCTTATAGTTAGCAGTCTAGTGCTAATCCTATCAGGACTCCTTTATATATGTTGTTACTGTTAAATGCCTTTGAATTGTTTCTGACTCATAGCTACCCTCTCTAAGGTTTCTGAGGAGTGACTGATGGTTATCCTACAATGAACTACTGACCTTAGCAATCTGATGCTTATCCTACAATGCTTAGAGTCAACTAATGAAGGCATATGTGTGCAATATGTTCAATACATTTATTGGACTCTGAGTATGACATTGTGCTAGGTTCTGGCCCGGAATGCTCATATAGCGATATAAAATATATGTACACACATCCCTATTATACAGCAGAGAAGAGGAAGTTCTAACTCTACATGGTGGCATGTACACTACCTGGAAGCGGTGGCAGTGAGGAAAAGTTCCACAGGAGGATGTTACTTGGATCAAATAAGGGAGGTCTTTAGTTACTTGTTTGCACAATGAAATGAAAAATTTCTATGGTGTTGGGGAACTAGAAATTAGATAACATTGGGTGAAAGTGTGGGACTAGTTCATTCAGATAAGGTTGAAAAAATAAGCAAAGGTCTATTTTATAGTCAAAATTTCAAAATTATTTTAAGCAAGGATTTGCTTATAAAGTATTAAGTATGCGTTAGTATATTTTTTAAAACGAGTAAGCCCATTGCTTTGGAGCCATTCTGATTCAGGAATCCTGTAGGAAAGAAGAATTAGCCCCAAAGGGTTTCCGGTGCTGTGAATCTTTATGGAAGCTAACTGTAAAATCTTTCACCTGCGGATTAGCTGGTGCCCTCAGTTTACAACCACGCGCTTAATTGTTGCACTACCAGGAGTGTAAAATGTGTTTAAAAGTCAGCTACAAATTAAAAAAGTATAAATATATCTTTTCCGAAGGCTTTAGTGAGAAATAAATTGGTTACAAATGCCATGTTACCAAAACCTATGTAAAGTGTCAGTAAATCTTATGTCGGCGGGAAACGAAAAAAGACTAGAGGGGAAAATGACTCCTTTCACCAAACCTCTGTAGTTCTTGCTTTTCTGTAGCTGCAGGCGAGACGTACTGAGCTTGCGCGGGGCGGGGCCGAAGGTGACGCGTTGTGTGCCGCAAAGTATTGTGGGGAGTTCCGGCCCACTAGTGAGGTGGTGGTAGGTTAGGTGGGGGCGGCCGTTTGTTTTCTCGCCATCTCCAACAGAACTCGCGCGCTCTCTTCCCCTCCCCCAACGAGTGGCGGGGTGCCTTAACGGCAGTGGCGGTGGCAGCACAAGCTGTAGCAGCGAACACTCCTCTCTTTCCTTTTCCACGAACCGGTTCCTCTTCCCTCACCCTCTCACTGTTTGTTGTGTGTTTAATGTGTTAAAGCAGGAGCGAGAAAGCGAGCAGCGCCATGAGCAACACCACCGTCGTCCCCAGCACGGCGGGCCCGGGCCCCAGCGGCGGGCCCGGTGGCGGAGGTGGTGGCGGTGGAGGCGGCGGCACCGAGGTAATCCAGGTGACTAATGTCTCCCCGAGCGCCAGTTCTGAGCAGATGCGAACCCTCTTCGGTTTCCTAGGCAAGATCGACGAATTGCGCCTCTTCCCGCCAGAGTGAGTATCGCCCACCATCACCGTTTTGCTAAAGTCTCCCTAGGCTGGGCCTAAACCCCACCATTTCCCTAGGCCCTCTGCGCAGCTTTGCTGCGCCTTGCAGCTGGCGGTGCCTTCACTGTCGGCGATCTGCCTCTTAGGCCTGTAAGGAACTGAAAGGGGCAGAGCGAACAAGGGCTTTGACTTTTCAGCTTTTGGCTCTTGATCTGGGTAAAAATTTTCCCCCTCAAAATTGTGCTGATGTGGTCCTTTTACTTGTGCACGGAACGTCAGAGTAATCGCACTTTATATATAAAGTATCTTCGAAAGAAAGGTAACAAATTATCCATCCCTGTTGATTTGGTGTTAAACTTCTTAGACGGAGGTTCACTTGTTACTTTGATTCTGGCCCAGGGAATATAATTCAAACAGACTCTAATTCGAAGAAGCTTAATTTTATAATAACATGGATTTTTCCTTTGTTTAAATAATGTACCGGTTTATGTTATTTCACGATGTTTTTGAGAAGGAATTTTATAGAATGCTTAGTATGGTTTCTGTCACCTTAAATTTCCTCTCACCTTAAAATTATTTTTGTCACAAAATTATTAAACGAGTAAATTACTTTTTAAGGGAAAAGCTATAAAAAAAATGTGAAAACTTTTGGTAATAAACAGAATTCTGAGTAGTTTTCATGAGTGAATTCCAACTGGATGGCAACTGATTTGTTTACACACTATGTTGAAAGTTCTGTGATGTTACTTAAGTATGAAACAGGAAATTGAGATCCTCAAGAAACTACCTTTAGTGGAGATGGTGGTGTTAGTGACTTCGGTCAATTCCGACCCATAGCAACCCTATATAGGGTTCCCAAGGAGAAGCTGGTGAGCTTGAACCACCGACCTTGCAGTTCAAACGACTTTGCAGTCATGGAGGTACATGTAATCATTAGTGTGTTATACTAAAAAGTTGGTCAGAATGAATTGTTTGATAAAACATTTACCATATTTTCATCTAAAATACTTTTGTGGTTGTTAAGTGCTGTCGAGTCTGTTCCTACCCATAGTGATCCATGTTGGGTTTCTGAGGAGCTGCTGGTGAGCTTGAACCACCGTCTTTGAGGATCAAACCAGCTTAGCAGTCCAGTGCACTAACCCACAGTGCCATACCAGGACACCAATCTAAAATACTGTTGCTGTTGGTTTTGTACCTGGAGCTGATGTTAACTCATAGTGACCCTGTATAGGGTTTACTGAATCAGAAAGCCTCATCTTTCTCCTGCAGAGTGGTTGGTGGTTTTGAACTGCTGATCGTGAGGTTAGCAGCTGTACTTGTAACCACTAACCAGAGAGCTCCTTGAAGAAGGTGTTATATGAGCTGAGACTTGAAGTGAAAGGTACAAGCTATTTTGAATTTCTAGGGTACAAGGATTCCAGAGAAAATAGCAAATTAGAAAAGCACTGAGTGCAAGAACAACTTTAACATTTTAAATAAGTAGTAAGAAGATCACTGTTTGTTGAATGGATGGTGTCCAGTTGATAATTTGGAGAAATTGGTTTGCATTGGGATACAGCTTCCTCATACTATCTGTGTCTAGTGTAGAGTTCTAGGAATGTCAGGCCTACATGGTTTTATTTTGAACAGAAATAAGGGGTCTTCAAAGAGTTCTTGGAAAAATGGAGTTAAAAGGTAATGGAGTATTTCCAACAACTTTTTGAAGTCCCCCTCCATATGACTTGGCTCTTGTAATTAAGGACAAATAACTTGCAAAATGTAGGCCTATGAAAATCAATGCTTTGCATCAGTTTTCCTACAAAATACCCTTGTATTAAGTTGTAAATTTGATACAGTAAAACAACAGAAAAGGAGAGCAGGACATTTGATGATTATGGTAATTTTTACTACCCTGTTTGAGAGATTAGATTTATTTATGACATAATTCTTTCAAATCTCACATATTGGGGTTTTTATTCTAGTTGCTGACTTTGGTGCTTTGAAGATATTATTTTTATGATGCATTTATAAATATATCAGGTCTTCCTGCTCAGAGTGACCCTGTATGGGATTTCCAAGGAGCAGCTGCTGGGTTTGAACCACTGACATTGTGATTAACAAGCCACACCCGGATTCCTGGAGGTCAAAAAAGGTCCAATTACATAAAATCCTGTTTTCAACACATTTGCCTCCTGATTTTTTGTTTTCTTCAAAAGAAATTCCTGTTCATCTGGAATAATCCTTCACCCTCCCACCCCGTAAGATAGCTGCATGATAATGCCTGTATCTTTCTGTTGCTCAAATGTCACCTTAATTAGAGCTTTACCTAGGCACCCTTTATAAAAATGAAACACCGTTGCTTTCTGCCTTCACTGATTTACCTATATTGCTTTGTATTTCTCTGTAGTGTACCTGCACTAACTGATAAGACAACCTAAGTTTAGTGTATTGACATAAATTCAGTATATCAATACTGAGCCCCACCTATATCTTAATATATCTTGAGTCATTTCTAATAATGCATTTGGAAGGAAAAATTCATTGTTATGCCATACATTTCAGTAGCAATATGCTCAAGAAGATTCCCTCCTTTGTTTCATTGAATTCATCTATTTCTTGGTTCTTTTAAGTAAAAATCTGGTAATAATTATGCCCAGTGATGTAAGGTACTGTCTGTCTTCACAATAGATAATAGATCTAACTTCGTTTTCAGTTTGAAAGCTGCTTACAGTGCCCTTCTCTGGCCCCCACATTTATTTTTCTTGTTTAGAAACAAGAACAATTTTTGTTGTTTTGGTTCTTAAAATACATATTAGAAGTCAGTATTGCTGTCTATATATGAGACAATTTTCTTATTTTATCCACTCTTTACAATCTAAAGTAAGAATATATTTCAGGTGGGTGGTTTTGTGTGCCCAAGCCACGTTATCAGTAAGCATTAGATTGAACCCTAGTGTTGTGACCCTCTTATCTTTTACCATTTGTGCTTTTAAATTTAGCAAAACAATTTGAAGCATCATGCTTTAAGTTAGTAAGTATTCTTCAAATGCTTGTTTTTAGTGGAATTTCAGATTGGAGGCTGTAAGTGGAGTGTTTATCAAGTATGATTCCAACAAAGCATGTGTTAAAGTTATGCATTAACTAAAAGCTACTGAAGGAGTATTAATAAAGTTAAATTCACTAGTAACTTCTCAGTGATGAAAAAGATACTTTGATGATCACATGTATAAATAAGTTAATATTGTTAGGAAAGAGAACTCAGTCTTTTTATTTATTTTTTAAATGAATGCAACATTTACTATAATGTATTTACAACTGTGAATAATAAAGGGAACACAATGAAAGAAAACATGTGAAGTAAGCAGAGTCAAATTTCAGTGAAAGCTACCTTTATCACACACCTGTTTACTTGGGTTTAGGAGATATACCTAGTTAAAAGCTCACAATGATCAGAAATGATTAGCACATTAGTATTAAGATGGGAGCTGAAAGTGGTAAATTGGTGGCCTAAACCATAGATTGACATGATCATGTCAATCAGCTGAGAGTCTTGTTAGGAATCAGGGCCCTCCTTCTATAAAAGGGTGCTGATTCAGTAGGCTTGACGTGGACAAAGGACACTTAAGAAACATTGAAAACATTTTCAGTAGAGTACAGAGGTGTCATTTGAGGGGTCACTTTTCCCTATTCTACTCATCAGTTATTTTCAACTGCCCTGCTTCATCTCTGTTAATTCTTAAAAATAGCAAACAAAGACATTAACATTTTTAGAAATGTTAATTTACACAAAACTGATTGAGAAAGTATAAAAAGGTAATTGTTGGGCTAAATAGCAACAAAAAGTCATTTTTAAAATTTGTTTAAGACTATTTGAAGTAGGGAAAGAGGCGGATTGCTTTATTTGCCCTTCTGATTTATCATTGTTGTGAAGTGCCGTCGAGTCGGTTCCAACCCATAAATGACCCTGTATAGGGTTTCCTAGGAGCAGCTGGTTTGCAGTTCAAACGGCTTTGCAGTCTGGCGCATTAACCCCATAGTGCCACACCAGTGTCACTTTATTTTGTCCATGTGTAAAAAAGAAGAGGCTTTCTGTTCTCATAAAAGATTTACAGGGTCACTGTTGGTTGAGATTGACTTGAGAACACACAACTACCACCACAACTTTTAGGGCTTTATGTAGCCAAAATAATAATTAAACTATTCCTGTGACATGAGTGGATGAAACAAAATAGGAATTAAGTATTCCCAAGTGGTTGGAAATATATTGTAGGCACATGACTTATTTAAAGGTGGTATTTTTAAGATTCTTTTGGAGTCCTGGTGTGGCGCTGTGGGGTAGTGTGCTGGACTGCAAGATCTGTGGTTCAAGTTCATCAGCAACTCCTCAGAAACCCTATACAGGGTCGTTATGAGTCAGAAGCTTCTTGATGGCACTTAACAATTCATAAACTCTAAGAACCTTACATTTAATAGTCATTTGTATTTCAGTCATGGAACAGTGCTATGTGCTGTCGAGTAAGTTCCAACTCATAGCAACCCTCTTGGGTTTATGAGAGTAGCTGGTTTGTTTGAACTGCTAACCTTGCAGTTACCAGTCTGGTGCTCATTCTACAGTGCCACCAAAAGAATTGGTAGAAGTCACTTTTTAAAAGGAATTTAAGTCTGTGCCATTTCCCAAGGCATTGTGTTAGGTGCCAAGAACATAAAATAGCTAAAATTAAAATAATTCAATGGTGAAAACATGGGTGTAAGAAAAGAAATATATTTATATAAGCTGTGGATTAATGCACTGAGCTGCAATGTCAGTTTGAATTGCGAGAACAGCTGTTCAAGGTCACCTAGAGGTCCTCAGGTTTGCTGTGAGTCAGAACCGACTCCATGGCACTTAACAACAACAATAACAGAATTTTAGTAAGGCACCCTGTTGGCATACGATCCTGAGCTGTGCAGTTAACTGACAGGTCAGCAGTTTGAATCTACCAATTGCTCCGTGGGAGAAATAATGAGGTTTTCTGGTCCCATAAAGATTTACAACCTTGGAAACTGCACCATTGCTACAAGGTGAAACCGACTTGGTGGAACATGTTCTAATATTCAGGTCAAGAAAACTCATTTATAATCTAGTAAGTCCACTTTGAGTAGTATATTATTTTGCCCCTGTAGTGGGAAACGTTGAATTTTTTTTAAGAGAGGACAAATGTCAGCTGCAATAATCAATTTTCTAAGCCAAAACTACTGGGTTTTGTTCTGACTCAGCAATACTATATAGTTTACAAAAGCAACTAGTGAGTTTGCCAACCTTGTGCTTAGCAGACCAGTACTTATCCTATAGTGCCACACCAGGGCTCTGTTTTATTTTTATTTTTGGTAGTGTTATGAGGTGAAAAGTGTTGGCCCGGTGATATATATGTAGAAATTGCACCGACTATAAGACTTTACTTCAAACTACTTATAACTTGATATTAAAAGTTATCTGCACTGAAATTTCTATGTGCGTTGTTGTTACCTGCCCATAGCGACCCAGAACAGGGTTTCCAAGGGTAGGCAGTACTTAATTTGAAATGTGTCTTTGTTTTGACTTAATTGAACTGGTGCTATAGGATAAGCACTGGACTAATAACCACAGGTTGGTGGTTCCAACCCACCAAGGATTTCTTCTTCTTGTTACATGCCATGGAGTCGATTCCAACCCATAGCAACCCTGTATAGGGTTTCCAAGCAGCAAATGGTGAGCTTGAACTATAGATTTTGCAGTCTGACGCATCAGCCCACAGCGCCACACCAAGACTCCAAGGAGTTCTTATTGTTGTCAAGTACCATGGAGTCGGTTCCAACTCATAGTGACCCTGCACAGGGTTTCTGAGGCTGTAAGTCTTTATGGGAGCAGAAAGCCTCATCTTTCTCCCGTGGAACAGCTGGTAGTTTCGAACTGCCAACCTTGAGGTTAGCAGCCCAATTCGTGACCACTGCGCTACCAGAGCTCCTTTATATAGGGTCACTATGTGTCGGAACTGATTCAGTGGCACTTAATAACAACAGCATACAGTTCTATATTTTTATCTGCTCATTTGCTTTGTTGTTGTTATATGCCATGGAGTCAATTCCGACTCATAGTGACCCTGTACAGGGTTTCCGAGGCTATAAATCTTTATGGGAGCAGATAGCCTCATCTTTCTCCTGCATAACAGCTGGTAGTTTCAAGCTGCTGACCTTACGGTTCGCAGCCCGATTCGGAACCACAATGCTACCAGAGCAGAACTCCTTTCATTAACTTTAGAAATACATGTATTATTTTGTGGATTGCAGGTTTGTGTTACAGATGATATTTTCTTTTATGTTTTTTTGTTTTTCAGTGATTCACCTTTGCCAGTCTCATCCCGTGTCTGCTTTGTTAAGTTCCATGATCCCGATTCAGCAGTTGTGGCACAGCATCTGACAAACACTGTCTTCGTTGACAGAGCTTTGATAGTCGTACCATATGCAGAAGGTTTGTGCTTTGTTTAACTACCTATATGGCATCCTATGATGACCATCTAATCTACCTCAGTGTAGTTACAGAGTGAGTGTTAGTCACATATTTAAAAATTTAAGCTATTAACGTTTTCAAACCCTTGTTATACTGTGGTCCATATTATATTGCTAACAGTTTTTTTTTTTATTATTATTCTAAAAATTATAAATCAGATACTGCTTTTATAAGGTATTTTTTTGTTTTCTTTTTAAAACATTTTTTAAGTTGCCTAAAGTAATATCCCTAGTTACAATTCTCTAAGATACATCTATTTAGTAAACTTAATGTTGAGTCCTATGAAAAAGTCCAGATGGCCAACAGTTCGCACTGTGCAGACTAACACAGAAGCTTTCAAATAAATGCATGACTGGTTTAAATATATGACTAGGTTAGTTTCATTTTCTGATTGTGTTCTCTCCCTGAAGACTTAAGAAAAAAATCCCATCTTAAATTCTTCCAGTATACCAAGGGTTGCAATATTTTGGTTTCTGCAAAAAGTTCAAGATTTCATATAGCTTAGGTGCCAAATGGGCACTGGGTATTTTGTTTTATACCAGATTTTCTTGTTCATTCTTGCTATATTTTCTAGAAATCTCTAAATAATAAATTCTTCTCTCTGTTATTTGTGTGTGTGATTTTTGTAGTGGAGAAGGCAAATGCAAAACCCTTCCAGATGACTGAAAAACAGTGGGTCCTCTGCAGCTACAGGGGATTCTAGACATTAACTAAAGGCCAGCAAGCACTCAAGTCCCCCCAAGTGTTTTCCTGGTGTAACCATTTGTTAACTACATTTTCTCTCTTTTTACATTTTAGGCTGTTAAAGCAATTTGACAGGAAAAAGCAGGTTTTGGGGGTTCTAAAAACCACTGCGACAAGACAGCACTATTTTAATGCCACTTTATAAAACTTTCTAAGGCATATTTTATACTTAGTTTTGTTCCCAATGTACTGTTCCTTGGTTTGCTCTTTGGTAACTATAAGTTTGATCAAACAAATCATTTACATATTTTAAGTTTATTGGATTTTAAATTAATAATTAATATACTGACCAGGATTTAAATGCTTTGCCCTTAAAGAACTGGTCAGTGAAAGCAGAATTTCTATATTGTTGTTTTTAGATGCTAACATAGATCTTTCAATACCAATGTGAACATTTGCATATCATGCCTTGTAAAATGTCTGGTCCTTAAAAGCTTAGAGAAATTGCTTCTGGTTTTCTGAGAAATGAACTTTCATAGATTGTTTAAGGCATGCTATATTATAATAGCACATCTGCCTACATGATCATAAGGTGTATGGGCCCAGTTTTAAGGTTTTATTTTAAAAACAAAAACTGATGAACTTTTGTTTTAGTCTATTTTGCTTTAGCAATTTCTTTTATGCCAGTGTGTCTACTGTAGGATAAGACATATTACCAAGAGAAATTTTATAAAATTTAAGTTCAAGAAGATTTATAGATAGATCATAGGTCTTGGGTAAAAGGTCAAGTCATATGAGTAATCAGCAAAACATTTTAGTTTTTAAGTTTAGAGAATTTGTATTGGCTAAGACTTGATAGCCCACAAGCCCTGGACATAATGCAGTATATCATACTGGTTTTCAGAAATCTTTTTACACTATAATAATTTCTCTAGATCTATTTTTGCAAGTGGAATATTTGGGAGTATATCTAGAATTATCATATTTTATGTGGGAATCTATTTTTTGTATATTTAATATCTGGTATGATATTCTGTATTAATCTTGTCACGTAAATAATATACTCAGTCACCATTCAGTGGTTCTAGCTCTGACACTTAGGTGTTGGCTCTTGGTCAGTGTTTTAGAATAATAAAGACAAAGTATGTGGTAAGGGTTAGTATTAATTGAGATAGTTGGATTTGGAAGGAGCTCTTAATAGTAATTGTTTTGGGGGTTATTTAGGTTTCTTGGTTAATGTTTGTTTCTTTTGTCTGTTTCTTTTTCTTTCATTTCTACACATTCATGCAGTATTTCATGGTTCTATCAAAGCAGCAGTAAAAAAAATACTCTTGACGCATGAAAATTAACTGGTGAGGGGCCTCATTGCTATTTTTAAATTGTAGTTTATTTTTAAATAGTCTTTTTTTAATCAGAGGATCAGATGCATGATTTTTTTTAATGGATGCAGATCTTCTATCAGGTGTCTCACAATAAATAAATTCAAGAGGATTTTAGTTTGCCAGAAATATTGCAAATGCACTAATTTGAGTAAGATGTTGATATATCCTCTTGAAACATAATTTTGCATGCAAAATTATCCCATAATCTTTGTAGGTTTGTTAATATTGATGCATTAATGCCCTATACCTAAATTTATCTTCTCCCTCCCCCTCCATAACTCTTGGTATCTAAATTGATGACAGCTCTGACACAAGCAAGATAACAGTGCTGTGTAGTATACATTTGTTGATATTATCGGCACTTCTCAGTATAGGTGGAAGGAACCATTACCTTTATTTAACAGTGGTTTTTCTTTTTTGTTGTTGTGTTTTACAGTTCTTTTCCCTGGTTCAGCCTGAACTATATACCAGGCCCTGCTGAAAATACCACCCAACAGTTTTCTTCTGCAGCTTATCCAGTTTCTCTTAAGTGCCCTGTACATATTGTATGTTTTATGATGAGATGCAGTTTCTTAATATGTATTACAGAAATACTACTGGTATTTGCAAATAATGTAGTTTAATTGTATTATTGAACTCTCATTTTGGGGGCTTGGGCACATTAACAGATTAATCCATCTGTATAGGGCTTTTGCTGTTGGATAGAATTTAAATTGTCTACATAAATATTTGTCAATAGGACCCTTAGATTTTATCTGAATACACAGATTAGGCTTTAAAGCAGAAATACATGTCTTTTTTTTCTTTCTTTTTTCTTTTTTTTTTTTTCTTTTTTTTTTTTTTGCTTAAGGAGTTTGACTAAGTCAGTGTTTGAACTGATACTATATATAAAAGCATTTTTTGGTATGGTTGGCATGGCACATGTTGGAAATAAAGTATTTTACTGTACAGGTAAGGAATGTGCCATGTTGTTTACCTATTCTCTCTCTTTATCTTTCACTCACTTCCACACACGTATCCTGAGTGTATTCAGAGACCTTCAGAAACATTCATTTTCATGAGTCAGCAAAAGCCCTACTCCTTATTCCAACAGATTATTTCCTTTACATACTTTTCTTCTCTTAATTTTTACAAAATTTATATGGTAGGTGTAAAAAAAAAAAAAAAAAACCATAGTAACTGTACCATATTATTAACCCCTAAATCAAACTTTTTTTGTCTTGTGTATCTTGATTTTTCTGTGTGCTTTATAGTGAAGCAGCCGACACGAGTCGTTGTTCATAAAACAGCTTTTGAAAGTTGAGAGCACATCCCTGGAGAACCGACTGTGCTTGCTTACGTTTGGTTCATGACTTAAAAATCGAGTACAGGTGATGAAATCTTGGCAGTGTTAACAAAAAAAAGTAGTGTGTATTGTGCTATTTTTTTTACTCTAGAAACTTAACCATTTATAGAGAAAAAGGAAACAGATTTTCACACATTGAAGTTTCATTCTGACATAAAATTAATGATAAATAATCATAGAAATCAAGTTTTATATTTTAGCGAACATAAGTACTTTCAACAAACTCAGGTGGTGTATCAGGGAGACATTTTCTGGGTGTTTTTTGTGTGTTTTCTGTCTTGAAAAAGATTGTGTTCTAATGGAAGGATATTTCTCTGCAGGAGTTATTCCTGATGAGACTAAGGCTTTGTCTCTGTTGGCACCAGCTAACGCAGTGGCAGGTCTTCTGCCTGGTGGTGGACTCCTGCCTACTCCTAATCCACTTACCCAGGTATAAGTTCTGTTAGATTTTAAATTGTGGATACAGCTAAACATGCTTAAACCGTATGACTCTAGTTCATAGACCAGTGTCACGTGTGCATGATATATCAAAGGTTGCATTGAATCATGAAGAGTTAAAAACAAGTGTCTTAGAATTTTGCACTTTTTGCTTTGGGTAATAGAGGAAAAGAAAACTGAAGGTCAGTACTCTTTAGAGCCTACTTTCTACAAAGCCTTCTTCCTTTCACCCACTTCAGAAACATCTTTAGGCGTTCACTTAAGTAGGTTACTTTAAAATACAGATGGATTCTTGATGGGGATATTTAGTGTGGGCAGATGAAATAGAGTTAGAGAAAGTTTCTACAGGATTTTATTGCTAACCCTATTAATGTAAGAAGCGTACAATTTTCTAACTAACGGCACTATAACCAGCATCCATTCTAACCATTCAAAGAGACTTTAACTGGTCAGCAGTTTCTTATAGTGAAATAAACAAAAGTAGTATATAATGAACCTCAGAATTTCATAACAGCATTTTATTTTGTTGTCATCCCTGCAAAAGTGATTGTTTCTGTTAATTCTTATGTGAGCAGGAGAACATAGTATAATGGAAAGAGCATTAGAATAGAAGTCCCAAGTTTAGGGTATTGACTTATCTCTTAAGTGCTATCCAGGCATGTTGTCCAACTCATAGTGACCCTCTGCTGTATGGGGTTTTCAAGGAGTGGCTGGTGAGTTTGAACCACAACCTTGTGGTTAGCATTCCACTGTTTATAATAGAGCACCACACCTGGACCTCTAGTTTTTTGGGGTGTAAAATGGAAATCTAGGTGTTTTCTAAATCCTTTGAAGCATAAAATTATATGTTGTTGCTATAGTCAGATGTGGATTCAGAGCAACTTTATACGCAGCAGAATGAGGCACTGCCCTTTCCTGTGCTTGAGCCCATTGCTGCTACCACTGTGCTAATCTATTTCATTGGGGCGTGGTGTCTTCCTCTTTTTTGCTGACCCTTGACTTTACCAAGCACGCTGTCCGTCTCCAGGTACTGGTCCCTCCTGATAATACATTTGATTATTACATTATTGGAGAGGAAGTCTCGCCATCTTGGCTTCTAAGGAACATTCTAGCTGTACTTTTTCCGACATAGATTTATTTGTTGTTTTTGCAGTCCATGGTAGTTTTAAATTCTCCTCCGTACCATAGCTCAAATGCATGAATTCATCTACAATCTTCTTTACTCATTGTCTGACTTTCATATGAGGTCATTGAAAGCACCATGGCTTGAATCAGGCACAACGTAGTCCTAACACTGACATATTTGATCTTGAACACTTTAAAGAAGTCTTGTGCAGCAGATTGCCCCTGGGCTATTACATCATTTGAGTTCTTGTGTGTTGATGGTTAATTCAATCAAAATCATGTCTGACAACTTCAGTCTTTTCTCAGTTTATATTGATGTTATTTATTGATCCAGTGGTGAGGATTTTTGTTTTCCTTTATATACATTGAGGTGTGCAGCCCATACTGGGTAAGTTCATTTAAGTCCTCTTCACTTTCGGTAAGCAAGGTTGTATGATATCTGCATATCACAAGTCGTTAATGGGTCTTCCTCAAATCCTGATGCCACAGTTGTTTTATAATCCAGATTCTCTTATTATTTACTCATCATACAGATATAATAAGTATGTTGAAAGGATACAAACCTGGCACATACCTTTCCTAATTTCAAACAATTCATTGTCACCTTGTTCTGTTTAAACAACTGCCTCTTGGTCTACATACAGGTTACTCATGAGCATAATTAATGTCCCGAAATACTAATTCTCTGTAATATTGTCCATAGCGTAACATGTTCCACATAATCAAAGCTTTTGTATGGTCAGTAAAGCACAAGGAAACATCTGTCTGATATTACTTTGCTTTCAGCCAAGATCCTTCTGATGTCAGCAATGATACTCCTCGTTCCTCATCCTTTGAATCCAACTTGAGTGTCTAACAGTTCCCAGTCAATGTACTGTTGCAAAATTTTACTTGCATGCGATATTAATGATTTTGTGTTCCATGAGGTCACCTCTCTCTGGAATGAGCACAATACAGATCTCTTCCAATCATTTGTCCAGGTAGTTTTCTTTCAATTTCTTGGCATAGATTAGTGTGTGCATCCAGTGCCACGTGAGTTTGTTAAAAAGATATTCCATCAATTCCAAGAGTCTTGTTCTTTTCTGATACCTTAAGTGCATCTTGGATTTCTTCCTTCAGTATCAGTGGCTCTTGATTATATGCTTCCTCTTGAAATGGTTGATCATCTACCATTTCTTTTTGGTACAGTGACTCTGTATTCCTTACTTCTTTTTATGCTTTCTGCATCATTCAAGATTTTGCCAAAAGAATCCTTCAGCATTGGAAGTTGAGGCTCATATTCTGGCACTATATTTGACAGTATTCTGTTGCTCTTTGTGTTTCAATATTCTCATGCTATCTGACAATGTTCCACTGCTATTTGTAGAGATTTTCAATGACTAAATGTTCGAAAGTAGTCGATCTTTACCTTCTTTCTAGTCTGTCTTGGTATCGTGCTGTTGGTCAGTGCACTGAACTGCAAGGTCAGCAGCTCAAACTCACCAGCCCTTCTTTGGAAACACTATACACGTTCGCTATGAGTTGGAATTGACTCAACGGCACTTAACAATACAACACGGAAACCTGTCCACCGTCACTGACCCTTTTGGTATTCAAAATACCTATGCATAGCTTCCCGATTCATAGCAACATGCAAGACACCTCAGTTCAACAGTGTATTTCTCATAATCAGTAAATAGTTAAATCATAGACACTTTCGTAATTAAAGAAATAACATGTATAGAACTTCAAACTGTCACTAAAGTCCACAAGCATTTTACAAATTTTGTATATGTTAAATTAATCAGAATTATATCAGAAGACAGTAGTTTGAACATAGAAAGTGTAATGCAGGGGGCCTTCAAACAGTTGGTAGGAAAATTTCATGGTTTTTTTAGTCTTTCTGTAAAGGTTTTGAAATTATTAAATAATAACTGTGTTGTTACTAGAAGAATGATAAAGAATACATAAGTACTAGTTGCAACAACCACTACTTCTGGTACTGAGAAAGAATACAAGGAAGAATCTCATTTAGATGAGGTGATTCCTTTTAAAAGCTTAAGTTCAGACTTCCTTGTAAAGGATGGATGGTGAACCAGTTCTCAGGGTGCCCATATAACTTGCTGAGTCTGGGTAGTTACTTACTGGTAACTGAGGAAAAGCAATGAGTATCCCACAATAACCAGAGACTTCACAGTGTCCTCTATAGACAAAGCTGAATTAGTATCAGGCAAGCTATCAAAGCAGAAATATTTATTGAGTACTGTCTCTAGTAACACAAAATAAGGCAAACCAAAACCCATTGCCAGTTGAGCCCCCCCCTTGGTGTGGGGTTCAAACTGCTGATCTTTTCTTGGGCAGTTGGTGCTTTAACCACTGTCACCAGGACTCTTGAAAGCAAAGAGGATTTGGAGCTATAAAATATTATTATATTTGATCCAAGAGTACACTGAAAAAATGTATTTTTTTCCTGTATCTTGGTTTTGGGGGTAAAATATACTGCAATTACTGGGAAAGATGTGCCATCCTAAAAGTCAAGAGTCCAGAAACTTCACACCAGGAACCACGAACCTGTTTTTGTGCTATAATGGCAAGAGTTTCAAAGCTGCAACAAAGGCTACAAGACCTACAAACTTTTCAAAACTGTTTGCTACCTGACCTTTACAGGAAAAGTTACTGATGTGATGCTCTGGGATAATGGGCTGGACTGCATAGTAGTGTGAACCGCAAGGTTGGTAGTGCAAGCTCATCAGCTGCTCCACAGAAACCCTGGACGGGGTCTCTGAGTCAGAACTGACACCACGACACTTAACAACAGCATACTATAGGGAATAGAAATGAAGTTTAAAGTAAGTAAAATTTGAATTTCACAGATTGGCGCTGTTCCATTGGCTGCTTTGGGAGCTCCTACTCTTGATCCTGCCCTTGCTGCTCTTGGGCTTCCTGGAGCAAACTTGAACTCTCAGGTATAACTTCTTTTCAACATTGAGCCCATTTTAAATAATTAAAAAATTTATTTAATTGCTATTAATTTCATTTCAGGAGTAGTAATATTTTTATAATATAAACTTATTAAAAAATTTTTAAATCACTGAATTTAATTAGTCTTTTTCTCATTAAAGAATTTCTGGCTTTATATATTTCACAGTAAGTAATAGTTTCATGTCATGTCATGGAATCAGAAAACAGTTATAAGAGGCTGGGAAAGCAGGTATATAATTTGTCTTAACACTTTTAAATGTTTCTTTTCTTTCGTTGTAATTTAGACTCTTTTTTTTGCAGTCTTATATGTTACATTTCTTTAAAATTTTACCTTCAGAAAGTCTTAAAATTAGCAAGAGGAAATAAATACCAGTCAAGTATTATTTTATGTATTACTGCTATTATATGTGTTTTTTTGCAGTCTCTTGCCGCAGATCAGTTATTGAAGCTTATGAGTACTGTTGATCCCAAGTAAGGGTTTTTCTTTGTTTACATGGGTTATAAAAGCAGGGTGTGATAGATACTTAAAAATCAATCATTTAAAATGATAAGAAAGTTACCTTATGTTAGGCAATGGATACAATATAGTTTATCAGAATCATTGGAAGAATTAAGTACTATGTTAAGCTTATTCATTCAAAAAATAAAGTGCTTACTATGAGTCCCTGCCCTTATATCATTTATACATAATCAAACATTAAAATATAGTTACACAAAAAATGTTACGGAAATTTTAGGAGGATGAACTAGTTTGAGTATGAAAGAGGCTGAGCCCTGAAGGTTGAATAAGAGTTAGCTAGTTAGAGTTGACAGAAATTAGTACATATTATGTAATAATAGCCAGTATCTTTTATTAGGTGTTTTGATAAATGTTCATACTATAACTAAAATTGTATCCTACTTACTACAAAACAAATTCAAGAATGGGTAATTCTTTCATACATTCAACTCTGTTTCCCCTTAATTTAATGTGGGTCAATAAGTAAGAGCTCGGAAGAAAAGGGAATGAGATCATTCATCTAACATCCATGGTTGTGGTGGTTGTTGCTAAGTTTCATTTAGTCTATTCCAATTCATATTGATTTAAAAACTGTATAAGGTTTTTAAATCTTAGAGGGAGCACAAAGCCTTATTTTCTCCCATGGAACAGCTAGTGAGCTCGAACCGCCAACCTTGTGGTTTGCAATCCAGTACTTACCTTATGGAATCACCTGCCTCCAAATCATTTATGATTAATAGCCCTTAGACCAAGCTCGTGCCTCCAAACCATTTATGGTTAGTGGCCCTTAGACCACGCTCGTACCTGCTACCCAATTTGTAAAATATTTCACTGGTAAACATGTAAAAGTATTTCATGTTTCCATTTTTAATTCTATTTCAGGTTGAATCATGTAGCTGCTGGTCTTGTTTCACCAAGTCTGAAATCAGATACTTCTAGTAAAGAAATAGAGGAAGCCATGAAAAGAGTACGAGAAGCACAGTCCCTAATTTCTGCTGCTATAGAGCCAGGTAAGATGTGTTTGTACAATTGTGTCTAATCTTAATCTTTATGATTTGTAGATAAAATTGTTAACCTACATTCAGAAATGCTTTTCTATACACTAACTCATTTTCTAAATTTCCAAAGTCTCATAAAAATCATGGTGCAATGATAATTGAAGGGAGAAGAGACTGTTGTTTCATGTATATTTGGAGATATCTAGAGACACTTGAAAGGAGTTCTGGTAGCGTAGTGGTTACAAGTTGGGCTGCCAACCTCAAGTTCAGCAGTTCAAAACTACCAGCGATTCCACAGGAGAGAGATGAGGCTTTCTGCTCCCATAGAGATTTACAGTCTCGAAAACCCTGTGCAGGGTCACTATGAGTTGGAACGTAACCACCACCACTACCAGAGAGTTTGGAGGCCTGGAGTGGTACCAAAGGAGGTCAATTGGAACAACAAGGTCGGTAGTTCAAACTCACCAGCCACTTCATGGAAACCCTACACAGGGTCACTATGAGTTGGAATCTACTTGACAGCAGTGAACAACAAAAGAGACAGACACTTTAAACATCCTGTAACGCATGGAACAACAAAACAACAGTCCAGTCCAAAATGTCAGTATTGTTTTGATGTTTATCATCATATTTGCATAGTTGAGGTAGCCTAATTGATACTTTACTGTTTGTTTGGCTTAGAGAATCTAGTGAAGTTGCTTTTCATTTTGCCATTTGGTGGTGGTGGTGGTGGTGGTGGTGATGTGCCGTGGAGTCAGAAGCGTCCCTGTACAGGGTTTCTGAGGAGAAAGAGCAAATACTTTGCCGATTGTCTATTTGAGGTGAAATAAATGGTTATCCCATTTTCTGATGATATATTTTTGTATTTTGAGTTCTGACTATTTATTTTCCCCATTAAATGTTACATTACTCATTTCTTAGTAAAGGGAATTTTTAATACATACTTTATTATTATGCGCCATTAAGTTAGTTCCAACTCATAGCAACCTTTAAAGACAGAGTAGAACTTTCCAAGCATGAATAATTATGGAAGCAGGTTGTGACCTATTTCTCTTGCAGAACTACTAATGGGGTTTGTATTTGAGCTGCTGGCATTTTGAAAACCATGTACAGGGGCACTCTGAGTCAGAATCAACTCTGTAGTACTTAACAACAATAGTATTAATAGTAAATACTTTTAAATTAGATAAATATATGTGTTGTCTCAGTTAATCAACAAAATTTAATTTGCCCATAGCCAGCAAGCTGTAGGTTTTAAGTACGTAACTAGCAGATCCAGGATACTATACTCTCTTTATTTTTCTTACTGAAATCTCTTTACTGAAAGTAGTTTTATCTATGAACTGTTTTAATGTTTAAGCTTTTGGATAATTACTGATAATTGACGTTTCACAAAAGTTTGTTATCATATTAATGAAGTGATATAAATATGAAAGAATCTCACTTTGATATAAAGCATAAAGATTTCAATGACTTTATTTCTCCCGTTAGGTGCCATCAAGTCGGTTCTTAATCGTAGGGACCCTGTGCACAAGAGAACGAAACACTGTCCAGTCCTGTGCCATCGTCACAATTATTGTCACGTTTGTTTCCATTGTGCCAGCCCAACTAATTAAGGGTCTTCCTCTTTGCAGACCCTCCACTTTTCTAAGCATGATGTCCTTTGCTAAGGACTTGTCCCTCTTGAAAATATGTCCAAAGTACAAGAGATGAAATCTCTCTCCTCACTTCTAAATACATTTCTCATTAGGTCCTTATTGTAAAGGAAGTTCATCTGTTTAAAAGTAAGGAAATAATTCTGTTACAGCTCTGGTTCTAATTTTAAAATTGTGTGAAAAAGAGGAACAACCTTAGGTAGATTCCACGATAAGAGTTGTTGAATTAAAACCAATTCTGTCTCAAAAGTAGGACAAACTATGAATGGATTACGGCTTTCTGGAATCCAGGGATCAGATACTGAGCTTCCTTCTTGGAGCACAGAGTTTAGTAGTAGAGAAAGAAAATAAATAACGAGCTATCCTTGCCTTGCAAACCCATTCACATGCATAATATATATTTTGCAGGACCAAGAATTAAAGTTTTGGAAGAAGCTTGGAGCATTGGTGATTCAGTGGAGATTTCTTATTTTCCGTGCAAGAGATTTGTATTTAATTCCTGGCCACTGCACATTATGTACAAAGAACACTCCCACCCACGGTGTCAGTGGAGGTTTACATATTGATAAGATGAAGGGCAGATTTCAAAGGAACTTTCACATAAAGACTAGGAACAAAAGCCTGGCAGTCTACTTCCAAAGATCAACCAGATGAAAACCCTGAAAATCACAATGGTCCAAAACTAACCATGGTCCAGATAATGTTTTGTTCCATTGTGCGTGGGGTCTCCATGAGTCACAGGCCAACTGGATGGCAGCTAAAAATAATGTTTTGATTTATTACATATTTTATTGTTAGATACTGGCTGGAAAGATGTTAACCAATACATAAATTATGGTAGTTAAGTCTAACTCTTGCTCAGTGGTAGCTGTTTGGGAAGGTAGAATTTAGAAAACCTGATGGCCAAATACTTAGCGCTTCACTGTTAACTGAAAGATTGGCCATTTGAACCTAACCTAAAACAGCTCTGGGAGAAGTTCTACTGATTTACTTCCATAAAAATTACAGCCAAAATCCCGAAAGACAGTCTTCTACAATGTAACTTGGTTAGTAGCCATTTGTTTTAAGTACTGTGGAGTCAATTCCCACTCATAGCTACCTTGTACAAGGTTTTTGGGGCTGTAGATCTTTACAGGAACAGAACGCCTCATCTTTCTTCTGTGAAACAGCTGGTAGTTTTGAACTGCTGACCTTGTAGTTGGCAGCCTGACTCGTAACCAGTACTCTACCAGAATAGCCACTGGAGTCTTAAAAAGCTCATGAGTGGCCATTGAAGGTGCAACTGTTGCTCTCCATGTACAAAGGAAAAAAGAGTGAAAAAGATGCTTGAAATCATTTAGTTTGGTGGCTTAATGGTAAGGACAACAGTCCACGACTTGACCAGAAGAGCTACATAGATGATGCCTGGCCACCACTAGCTAATGCTCTGAAAGACCAAGTTTACTGGTCAGAAAGAGACTGGAGAAACAACAGACAGTTGTCCTTTCGCCACACTTAGGTCTGGAAAGAAATTCACCCTGGTGACTTTTTCAACCAAGCAGTAGATAGTTAGGTATGGGGAACAGCACTAGTAAAATATATTCACTGTGAAATGGTCAACCATTCCAGATCAAAAGGACAACTTTACCTAAGGACAAAGTTTAGCAGTATTGGAAATGAGGGTAGAATGGAAATAAAAACCATAAGGAAGAAGTGGCATAACTTGTTACATGGAGGGGATTTCAGTCATTGAGATGCAACAGAGTATGGCTTGCTGAATGTAAAGCTGATCTGCTCTGTAAACCTTCACTCAATTCAAAGTAAGTTTTTAAAAAATTTCGTAGGATGGTTCTTTCTGTTATATGGATTCAGTATCGGCTTAATTATTTTTAAGTGCTGTTAAGTCGATTCCGGCCCATAGCAACCCTGTATAGGGTTTCCAAGGAGTAGCTGGTCAGCTTGAACCACAGACCTTGCAGTTCAAACGACTTTTCTGACTGACATATTAGCTAGCCCACAGTGCCACACCAGGGCTCCAGCTTAATAGTACCTACCAATAACTATAACAACCCAGGAGAGGAAAATGGACTCCTTTATAAAGCCCTCATAAAAATAAATCTGAAGAAAGAGAAAAGATACTTATTATCAAAATTTCACTTGCAAGACTGTCACACCCTTGAGATCATGCAAATGTATGGAGCCTTTAGCTGAGAATCAGAAGTCTAATTTGGATCTACTGAAAGCCTAGATGATTTATATCACTTCAGTAAACTTGAATATTCTGGTTGTAAAATGATTGCATATAACATTAAAAATATATGTGTAAACTGAAACCATAAAGGAATTACTAAATTAACTATTAAACTGGGAGAATCGTCTGATTTGAAATTTTCTAAATCCAAATTTCTTGTAATACAGATAAGAAAGAAGAAAAACGAAGACATTCAAGATCAAGATCACGTTCTAGGAGGAGGAGGACTCCCTCATCTTCTAGACATAGGTTAGATTATATTTTGTATATAATTGTATCTCAGACAAACATAACATGTTTGATCCTTAATTTGATGCCAACTAACCCACTATCTCCTGGGAAAGGTGTATTGTAAACACTGGTGTAGTCTAATGCATATAAAAGGTAAGGAGATCAGGTGTTAACACACAGTATTACCTTAAAATATCCAAGATGTTTACTGTATGGAGTAATAGTGGCAGTGACAAGAAGGAAATTTCTTCCTCTTGTTAGTTACTAGCCCATATGTCTGAATCTTTTCTCTAAATACTAAACAAAATTGACTTCTGTTTATTTATGTTACATTGCATTGTTTTTACATTAGGCGATCCAGAAGCAGATCGCGGAGGAGATCACATTCTAAGTCAAGGAGTAGACGACGATCCAAAAGTCCAAGACGGAGACGATCTCATTCCAGAGAAAGAGGTAGAAGATCAAGGAGTACATCCAAAACCAGGTATAGCAGACTTAGCTTTTTGGGGTGCAGTTGTGTGGATTTTGATACTGCTTTTATTCTTAAAACTTTTCAGTAACTATGAAACTTTCACTGACATTATTTTCATCATATTGTTTAATCATCATCTTTCTTTCCTAAAATTTCTTGCCATCCTTAATAGAAGAGAAGCTCAGTGCCCCACCAAGCTATGACTCTTGGTAACCACTAATATAATTAAGTCTCCATACATTTGTCTTTTGTAGATTTTTTATTGTTCTTAATTTTTATTAACCGTCTTCTCTGTCTGACTGATTTCACTGCATAATGTCTTCCAGGTTTATCATGCAGTGTTTCACATATTCATTATTCTTCAATGTCAGATAATATTTCATTGTGTGTATATACCAAAGTTGTTTAACCATTCTTCTGTTGTTGGGCATCTATGCTGTCTCCATTTATTTGTGTCATGGCTTTCATTTCTTGAGGGAATATTCCAAGTAGATAGATTGCTGGGTCATATAGTATTTTTGTTTCCAACTTTAAGTTTGGTATTAATGCTTGGGTAAGATGGCATCTCATGGGAGTCCTGATGAGGCGCTTCAGAATATAAAGCTTGGGATTGCAAGGTCAGCAGTTCAAAGCCACCAGTTGCTACTCAGGAACCCTATCTAGGGTCACTATGGTTTGGAACCAACACTACAGCAATTGAAAATACAAAGGCTAATGTATTCCTGTTGTGACGCTGTAGGATAAACACCAGACTTCAGGGTCTGTTTGAACTGCAAGGTTAGCAGTTGAAATCTACCAGCTACCCCTCGGGAACCCTATACAAGGTTGCTATGAGTCAGAACAGAGTAGATGGCACTTAATAACAACAATGACTACTGATCGTTAGCATTTGTTGGCCATCCATATGTTATATTTGGTGAAGTGCCTGTTGAGTCCGCTACCCAGATTTTAATTGTAGTATTTGTCTTCTTTGTGCTGTGAAATGTTCTATAAATTTTAGAGAATAATCCCATTTTCTCATGTCATTGCCAAAATTTTTTTCCAAGTTTGAGTTAGCTTCCTAGTCTTTGGTGAAATCGTTTGTTGTATATGAGTGTCTAATTTTTAGGAGATCACAGTCATCTACTTTGTCTGCTCCTCTTTGTGTGTTTTCAGTTATGCTTGATAATAATATATTTATGCCATGTATCAGAATCCCTGTTTATCCTTTTTTTCATTGATGATCCATATAGTTCTAGGTTTTACATTTAATCCACATTGGTTTCTTATTTCCAAAACAGGCTTGGCAGATTTCTTACAGAATTGACAAAAATCTATTTGTGTTTGACACATACGCGCACTTGAGATTTGCTCACTCTACGAACTGTGTGGAGTCCTGGTGTGGCACTGTAGGATAATCACTGGACTGCTAACCATAAGGTCGGCAGGTCAAACCCACAAGCCACTCCTTAGAAATCGCTTTACCAGGATCACTGTGAGTCAGAATTAACTCAGTGGTACTTAACAAAACACCAACATATCCATTATTTCTGTGTTCTGGAATAGTTTAAGTAGAATTGGTGTCATCTCTTCTCTGAGTATTTGATAGAATTAACCAATAAAGCTATCTGAGCCCAGACTTTTTTGTTGGGAGTTTTTTAATGCCTTGAACAATTTCTGTTTTGTTGTAGTACTGTTAAAAGTTTTGTTTCAGTTTGTTATTTTAGGTAAGCAGGTAGTGTGCTTTGAGTTATTTGTCCATTTCTAATAGCTTTATTTGTTGGAGTACAATTCTTCTGTCGTATTATATTGTAGTTTGGGTGGCATTGTCGGATAAACACTGGTCTGTGAACCGCAAGTAGTTCAGTGGTTCGAGCCCACCAGCCTCTGCACGAGAAAGATGATGCTTTCTGTTTCTGCAAAGATTTACAGCCTCACAAACCCTATAAAGAGTCGCTGTGAGTTAGAACCAACTGGGTGGCACTTATTGATTGTATAGGTTCTCCATAACAGTAAAACATTATGGAGTCTTGGTGTGGGGTTGTAGATTAAGCAGCATACCACAAGGTCTGCTTTTGAACCACAAGGTCAGTGGTTCAAACTCTAAAACTTAGTCAGTCCTCAAAAACCCTTTACAAGGTCGTTATGAGTTCAAATCAACTTGACAGTACTTAATGACAGCCTTTAATAAAATTTCTTCTGGTGGCTGTAGGCTTGCATTGCTGCTCTTTTTTATTATTATTGTTATTAGAGATATTGAATTAGGTGTTAATTTGGTTCATTCTTTTTATGAATGTTTGTTTATTGCTGAGATACACAATGTTAACATTGAATGAAGAGACAAATGCATGTCATATAAGACACGAGATACTTTTACTTAAGGATGTTGTTGTTGTTGTTGTTGTTGTTGTTATGTGCCGTGGAGTCGGAACCGACTCATAGCGACCCTGTACAGGGTTTCCGAGGGTGTAAATCTTTACGGGAGTAGAAAGCCTCATCTTTCTCCCGCGGAGCAGCTGGTAGTTTCGAACTGCTGACCTTGCGGTTCACAGCCCGAGTCGTAACCACTACGCTACCAGAGCTCCTTAATAAGAGGTATGAAAGGGTACATTATTGGGGAAAAGAAAAAGAAGATAATTGAAAATTTAGGAGTCTTTTTCTTTTATAAACTGAAACTTCAGCTTTAAACTGAATATCTGGGTAGAATTTATTAGGTTTGAATTCTTAGGTGTTCTACTACCTCTTCCTTTTCTGTCAACCACTGCTAAGGATATCGTGCTACCAGTAATTCCTTGTGGCATGCTGAAGAGTTATACAAGAATGCTTCTTTTCTTTAAGCAACTTAAACATTTGTTAAGGATTGCTGTATGCATACTGAATCATACAAAGAGTAGTGTTTAGCCCATGATTTGGGGCAAGGAAATTAAAGTGAAAATTTCTAAAAAGGAAAGAAAGAAACCTTCATATTTTATTTCAAGTTAAACATATATATTTAATATGTCTTTTGATATAGGTCCAAGATCTTTTATTTAGAATGTTACTTGTGCCTGGGATTTTATTTTACCCTTATCATTTACAGTTACTATATTTGTTGTTGTTGTTGTTAAGTGCCGTGGAGTCGATTCCGACGCATAGCGACCCTGCACAGGGTTTCCAAGGCTGTAAATCTTTATGGGAGCAGAACGCCTCATCTTTCTCCCTCGGAACCGCTGGTAGTTTCGAACTGTTGACCTTGCGGTTCACAGCCTGATTCATAACCACTACGCTACCAGAGCAGTTTAATTGTACATATTTTCTTTAGCAGTTACCTTTATCTATTATTGCCCTTAAATTTCTAAAAGTCATTTTATACTTTTAATTAAATTGCATAATTTAATCCCATAAATACAACTGATAGTCACTATATAAATCAAATGATGGGAGCAAGTACTTGGGTTGTTTTTGTTGTCGGGTGCCATGGAGTTGGTTCTAACTCACAGTGAACCTGTATAGGGTTTCCAAGGGGTGACAGGTGGTCAGTTAGCAGTCCATTATTCAGTAGTTCATCCAATAATGGGGCTTTAAATCATTATCAACACTTGTGGAAGCAGCACTCAGAGATCAGACAACGTTGATTACATTGGGCAAATCTGCTGCACAGGAACTTTTTAAAGTGTTAAAAGAGCAGAGATGTCAGCTTGAGGACTAAGGTGTGCCTGACCCAAGCCATCGTATTTTCAATAACCTCATATGGATGCAAAAGCTGGACAGTGAATAAGGAAGACCATAGAAGAATTGATGCCTTTGAGTTGTGGTGTTGGAGGAGAATACTTAAAATGCCGTGGACTGCCAAAAAAAAACAATAGATCTGTTTTGGAAGAAGTGCAGCCAGAGTGCTCCTTGGAGGCCAGGATGGCTAAGCTTCGTCTCTCATACTTTGGACATATTGTCCGGAGGGAACAGTCGCTGGAGAAGGATGTCATGCTGGGTAAGACGCGGAGGGTCAGAGAAAAAGAGGAAGACCCCCCCCCCCCCAACGAGATGGATCTGCCTGGTGGCATCATTGATGGCGTCAAGTGTGGCAGCGGTAGTGAGGTTGGCCCAGGATCGGACATTGTTTCATTCTGCTGTGCATGGGGTCATTATGAGTCAGTTCCGACTCAATGGCACCTGACAACAACAACAAGTCACTATAGTATTTTTTTTTGTTCTATTTGCTTTGGTAAATCATCAGTTCCTCAGACAAAAAAGGTTTCTCAATGAAGCATTTGTCATGTTGTGTGCCATAGAGGAAGAAATCGACATGTTTTGGTGGCATAGGAGGTGTTAAGTGTTGAACTGCTTTCACAAGGTCAGCAGTTCAAACCCAGCTTCTACTGTGTGGGAAGATGACTTGGCAGTCTGTTACTGTATAAAGATTGACTGTCTCAGACAGCATATGGAGGAGCTGTGCTGTTCTGCGTTATATGGTTGTTATGAGTTAGAATCCGCTCAGTGGCTGTAGATAGGTTTCCCTTAAGGAACTTGCTGTATAAAAAGAGGATGAAAGTAATAACAAGACCATTGTTAAGTGCCATTTAATAATGTTAAAAGGGACTTAAATGAGAGAAGCAACTGCATATTCCAGTAGATTTGCTGAGATTTGATGGTGACATGCTTTCAAGCAGAGTATGGTGTTTATAATTGTTAGCATGATTTGGGTGTAGTACTGCCAGGAAATCCACTCAGAAAAGGCAATAAGGTGATAACAGAAGTCCTTGGATTAACTTGTACTTAATCCACAAGGCAATAATACTTTAAGGATTATACTGAGAAAGTTTTCTGAGAGGGTTCCGAATTAGTTTGTGGACGACATGACAGACCTATCAAAGGGCTGTTGAGGTAATTTAGGAATTACATGATAGAGGCTTAATGAAGAAAGATGATAACTGATGGATCAGAATGATGAGAGAAGGGAAGGAATGGAGTGAAGAACACAAAGTATGTGTACAGAGGGTTTGGCATACAATAACAAAATGTGATCCTAAAATAGGTGAGGATAGATCTGTATCTATCTTTTTGCATGTAAAGGACATATCATTCCACAAATATATCTTACCTACTTTTTGACCAGGGTCTTGGGGATATTGGTAATCTTGGGGAGATGTTACAGGTAATAAAATAATTTTACAAATATCGGTAATAACAGGTAGAGTTCAACTATGGTTGTAGTTTCAATCCATTGAATGAGTGCTCTATTCGTGTCATAGTATCCAATAGTCATTAACCCTCAGTGCCACATCAGGACTCCCAAAAATAATGTAACAACAGGAAAAAAGGTAGAAGGTTGGCCTAAATAACTTGGGAAGTTTCCTTTGTAAGAATAATTAGGAAATTGTTATCTATGATTGATTTTAGTTGTGGTGTGTTTGGAACCAGGAGATCAGCTATGAAAAGAGTGTTCAAGGCCTAAAGACAATTAATAAAACTACTGATGGTCACCGTCTGAAATACCAAGAAACTAGCCAACATTGTGATGATATCTTCTCATCAGTCTACCTTGCTCTATCAAAAAGAATTTTTATGTAGAATATTAGGAACATGAAAAATTCAAATACGTCATGTACCACAAAGTATATTTCTTGTACTGTTATTTCTAGGTTATTTCTATCAGAATAATACTAGTATTTTCAAATATAGAACAGACTTAATTGTACTTTGGGTTTTATTTATACTGTTTTTTATATATACATTTGCTGAGTTTTAATTAATTTATTCATAAGCTGTGTTCATTTACTAGAGACAAAAAGAAAGAAGATAAAGAAAAGAAACGTTCCAAAACACCACCAAAAAGTTATAGCACAGCCAGACGTTCTAGAAGTGCAAGCAGGTAAGGTAGCATCATAACCTCTCTTTATGTCTTCCCCCTCCCGCTAACTTTGCAATAGCAGTAGCCTGTGAACATGAAGTATTTTTCAGATGATAGATACTATTTCAGTGTTGAAAGAAGTTAGGCTTTGCCATTACATTGAGAGTTTTTTTAAAGGCAATTTGTGAAGAATAACCTGAGGTTCATCTCTCTTTTTACTTAGTAATTTATGGTGTAGAGGGTATTTGAAACAACACGGAATTCAACCGAGGTCAGTTTCTATTTTTGCTATATGCATCCCCACATGCTGTTTTTTCCTAGTCTAACGGTTTTGGTGGCTAAAGCATCTGAATTGTTGGTTAAAAAGGTTTTATTATGTTGCAATTTATTGACATTTTGATGGGAGAAAATTCTAGATCTGATATTTGTCATTCTTAGATTAGTAATTATATCTATAAATTGCATTGTGAAATTCAAACTGTTTTGCAAACATTATTAAATATATTTTTACACAACATGAAATCCTTGATAATAAATAAGGGATGTCCATAATTCTTTTTTCTCTCTTCAGTCTCATTTGTGTTTGGCTTCAGTATTCATTGCTCAGCTTATTAAATTCTCTGGGAGGCTTATACCATATGTAAAAATTAACTCAAAATGGATGAAAAACCTAAATGTGTAAGAGCTATTAGAAAACAGGAATCATCTTTGTCATTTGACAGTAGTTTCCCAGATATGATACCAAAACATAAACAACAAAAGAAAAAGTAAATAAGCAAATTGGACTTTATCACAATTAAGAACTTTTTGTTTTATGGAATATTATCAAGAAACTGAAAAGGCAGAGTAGTACACAGTACTTGCAAGTCGTTAATCAGTGAGGTCTAATATATGTAAGAACTATAATGCAATAATAAAAAGACAGCCCAATGTGAAAAAATGAGCAATGGAACCTGAATTAGAAATTTCACCACAAATATCCAAAATACGTGCAAAGATACTCAGCATCATTAATCATCAAGGAAATGCTAATCAAACCACAGTGAGATTATACTTCATGACTACAAGGATATCTGTAATGAAAGGACTCTGGTAATAAGTGTTCAATGAGGGTGTGGAGGAAATGGAACCATCATACACTTATGATGGAAATGTAAAATGGTGCTTCCACTTATAAAACAGTTTGGCAGTTCTACTTCTAGGGATATGCCCAAGAAAACTGAAAACATTATTCCACATAAAAACTTGTATAAAATGTTGGTAACAACATTATTCAGAATAGATAGAACACCACAGATGGCCTTCAGCTGATGCATAGATAAATAAAATGTGGTACGTCATGCAATGGAGTATTGTTTTGACAATTAAAAGGAATAAACTGATTATAAAGCTGATGATATGCTTTGTAAACCATCACTCAGTTCACAAAAGGAATTTCTGATAATATATGGCACTTAAGGTTAATGCGCTGGGTTATAAAGTCTGTTTGAACCACAAGGTCGGCAGTTCAAAAACTTAACTAGTTACTCCTCAGAAACCCTATATAGAGTCATTATGAGTCAAAATCGACTCCATGGCACTTAACAGCATGCCACCAGATGAAATATTGAAAATATACTAAGTGAAAGAAACCAGGCACAGAAGATTGCATTCTCTGATTCCATTTATATGTCCAAATTAGTAGAGACAGAAAGTAGATTAGTTGGTTGCCTGGTGCTGAGTACTATGTCTGGTTGGAGAACTAAAGTTCAAAAGGTTTCTTTCAGGAGTGGTTAAATTGTTTCAAAATGGTGATGTTTGCAGTCTGAAGATGCTAAAAGTCATGTAACTGATAACCATACATTAAAACTTGTAGGTATGGGATGACCAGAAGAAATATTTTAAGTAACTGTGTGAAAATTAAAAGTGAAACGAGATATAAATATTGAACAAAATGTCAAATCAGGTTTGAGGTATAAATAGTCAAAAGACTATGTAAGTTGAAAACACAACGTGTATTTTCTTACCATAAAACTGGAGGCATTTTCATGCCTATTGCTTTAATGAAGTTATATATATGAGTTCCTAAGTCTATTGCACTATTGGCTCATGAAAGTTAAGATATCTTCTGAGTTTATAATGAATACTATGTGTTTGCAGGTATGATACAATTCATGGAGAGGACAAAAGTACAGTATAAAACATCTATCTAGGAGTTTTCACCATCAGACACATAAAACAGTAGCAAAAATTATGAGACATACAGTTTTGACAAACACAATAAACATTTGATGAATGAATGTTAAGTTGTATGATGTTTCACGGATAATAGGTCAGACAGCTAGCTACAGAAGTAGGAAAAAAGTATCATTTGGAAACTAGACAACTGAAAGTAATAGGGGTTTTTGGTTCGTTGGTTGGTTGGTTGGTTGGTTGGTTGGTTGGTTTGTACCCAAATTATATAATGGTCACTGAGCAAGTTTTGTAAGAACTTTAAAAATGATGGGAGCAGGATACAAACAAAACAAAAAAATACTTAATTAGAAGATAGGGGAAAGAAAGGCTTGTATCTCTTAAAACTAATTGCTCACAGCATGATTGGGGAGTGGGCAGTTGTTACCATTAACTCTAGTTCTGTGTATTTTACTAATGATTAAAAAGTTATTGTGAGGGTACCTTATTAGCATATACCTTACATGTCACCAAATTACTGATTTATCCTTTATTTGTTCTGGCCAGTAAATATTTGAATTTAAAAGCAGATTTTTAAATAATAATACACTTCAAGCAGGTTTTTCCTCGTGCATTAGAAAGGGTTATAATCTGTTTGCCCTCAGATTTAGTTATAATTTTTTGATGTATCACCAGTTCTAATCTCCTGATATTATGCCTTTAAGAATAATTGCTAGAAAAAGTTTTAAGATGAAATAAGGAAAGACAAATGGTAATGGTTTCCAGTTGACTTAGTTCAATATTATAAAATTCCACTCAACTGTTGTGCTGAGTCACAACAACCACATTGAACAGAGCACCACTGCTCCATAGGGATTTCCAAGGAGCAGGTGATTGACGAGCAGCCCAACACACAAGGATTAGAAATTTGTAGTAGTTCATATGGAGCTTTTTTATAATGTTATTATGTATCTGCATTTTTGAGATAATAGTTATAGCTGAAAGCCCACTTGGCCTATTTGTGATTGTAGAGAGAGAAGGCGAAGGAGGAGCAGGAGTGGAACAAGGTCTCCTAAGAAGCCCAGGTCTCCTAAAAGAAAGTTATCTCGCTCACCATCCCCTAGGAGGTAAGAACAATGTTAACCATTCAGATAAAACTTTTCATTTCTCAGAAGTTGTTGGTTTGTAGTTTTAAAACTGTCCTACAGCTTTTCTACATTAAAGTGCTTAAAATTATATTATGATTTGAGACATTGCAAGATCTTGCCTGTATTTCTTCAGCATAGTTCATACCTCTGTTGTCCTGTTATTTTGAAATTTCATCTTTGCTATCCTGCTTATATCATGTAAAAACATGGGTCTGTATTTCTAAACAACTTTAAAACATTTTCAGCTTTAAGGATGAAACCTATTGAGAGGAGTTTTTTTAAAGCATCTGTTTTGAACACATTCTTCTGTTCCAGACATAAAAAGGAGAAGAAGAAAGACAAAGAAAGAAGTAGAGATGAAAGAGAACGATCAACAAGCAAGAAGAAGAAGAGTAAAGATAAGGAGAAAGAACGGGAAAGAAAATCAGAGAGTGACAAAGATGTAAAAGTATGTTTACAAACTAATTCACTGTGGTATTTAGGGTGAGTGCATATTTGTAAGAAGCCACTTTTCTTTGAAGAAGTTTACGTTGTTTATTTTCCTTGGCAAAGCAGGTTACACGAGATTACGATGAAGAGGAACAGGGCTATGACAGCGAGAAAGAGAAAAAAGAAGAAAAGAAGCCAATGGAAGCAGGTTCCCCTAAAACAAAGGAATGTTCTGTGGAAAAGGGAACTGGAGATTTACTCAGAGAATCCAAAGTAAATGGAGATGATCATCATGAAGAAGACATGGATATGAGTGACTGAATATTGCCTCTACAGGTATTCTAACTGTATACATGCATCAGTGTCATTCCTTTGTGTGATTTCTTCATGCTGTATTTGTTCATCTCAAATCTAGATGTATACAGCTCTGAGTTATAAAATGGTTATATAAAGCTCCTGATAATGATATTAGTTACTTACATCAAAAGCTTTTAGAAAATGGTACATGGTAACCAATTCTTGTCATGGTGAAATCTGATTGCGTAAACAGCAGTTTTCTATTCTGGTGCTGCTTCGTAATAAAAATGAAAAGCTGCATGCATCTACAGCAGGCATGGATTGTTTATGTTGTATGATCTCCTTTATTAAGTAAGTTCACTTATAGTATTTCTAGAATTTGATTCATTGCCGTAATACAGCCATGTAGGGAATGCACTGATTGCATGTTAATTGTGGCAGGAATATTCTAAATGTCATTAAAACCCTTCAACATAATGGATCTATTTAGGGTCTTGTTTGTTGACTCAACAAATTAACATTCTTACAGTTACATCTGAAAATGAACATTTGAAATAGATAATCCTTTTAAGCCTTGTGGCTAAATTTTTGTGGCTTTTGTTTAACTTTGAAAGGTATATATATATATATGTATATATATACACTAACGTTTTTGATCGCTGATTAGACTTTAATTACAGAAACAGAAGATTTCAAATAAAACTTTGGCAGTGAGTAGCAGCATACTTTGAAAAAGCATTGTATACTTTTTCATAAGGTATTTGGGATTTGGTTGTTGTTGTTTTTTTCCCTGAAATAATTTATTTCCATATCAACATCAATGAAAGCTTTCTGCCTGGAAATCCATTTGTAAAAGAGAGTTCTATCTTGTCCTGATTTTCAGTTTTTCCACTCTTAACTAAATTTGTTTTAAGCTCACTGTTAGAAAAAGGGGAAAGTGCATTTTAAATTGACCTTCTTCGTATGCTTTTAAAATAAGACAAATCAACTTGATAATGTACTTTTGATCTCAAGTTGTATAAAACCAATAAATTTGTGTTACTGTTACTACAGTAGTATTGTTATGCACAGTGATTTCATGTTATATGCAAAGTAGTTAGGCAACTGTTTTCTTAGTTACAGGAGTTTACGCTTCACTTTTGTGCAGTCAAAGCAAAAGTAGGCTACAGTCTGTGCCATGTTGATGTACAGTTTCTGAAATTGTTTTACAAGGACTTTGATAATAAAACCCTTAAACTTATATGTGTTTCTGTAAACCTGTACTTGTATTTATTTACTCTCTGAATGTATGACATTACCTCATTCAGTTTTCTTTGCTCTTTCTATCCATATATAAATGTGGTATCAAGATAAAATCCATCACTGTAGTGATTAGTTGCCATCAAGAGTGTCAAAGTTGATTTCATTTCTTTCTTTAACACTTTTTCTCATAGTGCAATTTTATTTCATGTTAGGTGTGGGAATGTGGCTGAATGAAGTGATAGACTTCGGGATAAATAAGTGACCCCCACCTGTATCTTAGTAAATTTATATTTTCATTGAAGTATGTTTTTGGAATAGTATTGAAGCTGTCAACAGTATGTATATACTGTAAACTACTCAATAGTATATTTATTCATGTATGCAATTAATAGTGTTTGGATATCTGGGATTGAGGGGGAAAGACTTGGAAACATGTCGCTTTTATCCAAGCTTGAGCTTTTTTTCTTTTTCTTTTTCTTTTTTTAAACTTTCAAAAATCAAAATGCCACGTGGGAAAGCAACAGTGTTTTTACAGTTTATAGTAACTTTTTAGAGATTTTTATCAAAATGAATTTTGTCTATATAAGATGTTACAGTAATAGTCCTAATAATCATTACTGCATTTAAAAATGAAGTTGAGTGCAATTGACATTTACTTGAATTTAAAGATATTTTCTAGTAGATAATAACGTTGAACCATATATATCATTTTTATAACTCAGAAGCCAAATATTGGCAATTTTGTGTGGTTAAACCTAATATTACTCATTCCATTACCATATCTGACTACAGTTATACTATTTAAAAAGAACTGAGAAGCTGGCTATAAAACAACATTTTTCTAACCAAAGGTAGGGCTGTATTGAAACACCAGCCTTTAACACAGAAAAACAGTTCAAATCAAATGAACACTGCCTCCACACTGAGTTTTGTGCTTTGTATTTGGTAGTAAAATGATTTAAAAATAAAGGTTTTATTAGAAAAATGTTTGCCCTATTTGTTTTCTTAAATGCTTCAAGAATGAGAGGTGGTGGCTATATAACAAGCCTATTTAATTTGGAAGTGAAGAGTGTGATTTATTTATAGCTGAGAGACCTATTATCTTAAGTTTTCTTTGTGTAAAATGCAAGTGAAGACCTACCTTACGATTTGGTAGTTAAGAAGAAAATTTGACCAATGCCTGAATCTGTAAACGATAGCTGCTATTTGATTATGGGACTTTTTAAAACTAATAATAGATTGTGGATAATGTTAAAAGCAGTACAGTATGTGTGTGATTAAGCTTTTGAGAAAGCTAATGTTGCCTTATGAAGTCCTGGTGTGATGCTGTAGGGTAAGCATTGGAGTACTAACCACCAGGACAGTAATTCAAATCCATCAGCCACTCCCTGGAAACATAATAGAGGGTGACTGTGAGTCACAATAGATTTAAAGGCACTTAATGATAACTTGGCATAATTTTCTACTGGTAAATTATATCTTTAAGAGCATAGCAACATGGAAAGGTAAGCACTTAAGGTAGGAAAACTAGACTACTATTACAAAAGCAAAAACAACTTCAACCTGGATTGGAGTTATACCTTACAATTGTTGTTAAGTGCCATTGAGTTGATTCTGACCCATAGCGACCCAGGTTTTAATGTATCATACTCAGTCTTCAATATACCACTCTTACCACTTTCTTCCTTAGTTGGGCACCAGATAAAATGTTTAGTGTCCATTGTCTTTGAAGGTTATTTTTTGAACTGGAATTGAGACCTCTGTTCCTTGATGTATATCAAATCTGACTATATTATCCCTGTTCTATTTTAAATGTTTTTCTAAATGTAGTTGTTAAATGTGAATGTAATGGAATTTTAAACTGTACTTGTTTTATGATCAGAATATCTCTACTACCAAAGCTTTATTGGGAGCACAGTACCTCTGTAGGATAAGCACTAGTTGCTAACCACAAGGTTGGAGGTTCAAGCCCACTCACTGTTCTACAGGAGAAAGATGAGGCTTTCTGCTCCTGTAAAGGTTGACACTACAGTCACTATGATTTGAAAACGACTCATCAACACTGAACAAGTAGATACAGTCACTGTTTCGTTACATGAGATGAATTCTGAAGTTTTGTAGATATATGACTCTGGTAATAAACATTCTTTAAAATAGCCAATACAATTCTGTCCTTGATAAATGAGGTAGTGACACATATGAATTCCTTTTCAAAAACCTTTTATTTTTAGTTTCCCAATGTATAGTCATTAAAATTAGCATCATGATTCCTTCCCTGCCCCCTCTTTTATTTGCTAGTTCAGTAAAAGTACTGGTATTTGTCTGCAAGATATTTAAGATGGGATCACAAATAAATGGAATGTTCCGAAGGATGTTTAATATTGTTCAATTACTCCAAGATGTAATTAGTAAAAACATTTTCTAATATCCTAAGTGATAATCAGATGAGCTTTCTGCAAAATCATGTTCACTTTCAATGATACTACTAAGTAAAACTTTTTCATTCACTATGAACAAGGTGACAAATTTAGGTTTACATAAATGCTAAGTTTTGGAAGACAAGCATGCAGATTACGAATATTCTTGAAACAAAATTGGTATTCAGTCAATGTTTTGATCAGAGAAGCAGATCCACTAAGAGAAATTAATTGTAAGAGCTAGTTAAGCATTCTGCATCTGAAGTTGAAACTTCCACAGGCAGTCTGGAAGGAAAAGTGTATGATTGGTGGGAGAGAACAATAAACTAGAACCCACAAGGATGGACTGAAATGTGTGGGTCAGTTCTTGCTACTTTATGCCCTTCTACTTTATGCCCTTGGTGGGCTGGGGTCCTTCAACATGGATCTAAGCACACGTAGCCAGAATAGTAAGCTGAAGGAGGTTCCAAGGTTTAGAGTAATTGCAGGCCCCGCTGCTGCTTAATACCAATGAGGTGTGAGGCACCAGCAGATAAACCACAATGTATATGAGCTACAAAATGGGAGCTTCTGCATCATTCTGCCTTCCAGACTCCTGTCAGTTCCCACTCAGTATAGGTTTCTGGGAGTTGGTTTGTACTACCAACCTTACATTGCAGTTCGTCAGCCATTGCTTATCCCACAGCACCATACCAGGATTCTTCCAAACTCCTATACTCATATTCATAATTTGTCCCTGTACAACATCACTTCCTTTTTAGTGACCAAGAACTTTTTCAATTATGGGAGGTATGCTACACAGAATTTCTACTTTCCAGTAAAATCATGATTGAAAACCCTTAAAAGATTCTGCTTCAGGTGCTGTGGTAAAAGGGAAATTATAATTCTTTGTGCCTTGGGTACCATTGTAAATAAATAAAAACTCATTTTAAAAATTTATTTGCTGATAAAATGATCCCAATGGTCAGAGTAGAACTGTACTCCATAAGGTTTTCAGTAGCTCATTTTTTTTAGGATTGCCAGGCCTTTTTTCCAAGGCACCCCAAAAGTCCCAATCTTACACTTAATCCAAATAATGATTAACTTGCACTACCCAGAAACTCTGAGCAAAGGTCAGTATTTTATAATAATATTTAACTCCATTATGTTCATTGCCTCAAAATGGAATCTTTGCTCTAAACAAAAATTTGATAAATTGATCCCCAACTCACAGTGATCTTACATAGGGTTTCTAAGACTAAATCTGGGAGCAGAAAGCCTCATCTGTACCCAGCAGAAGAGCAGTTAAGAGCCCAACACTTGTCGCACAGTTCCACCAGGACTCCTTTGCAAAAACTACAGAGCAGGCCATCTAAACAATCGTTAAGTGCTGTTGAGTCCATTTTGACCCACAGTAACCCAGTATAGGGTTTCCAAGGAGCAGCTGGTGAGCTTGAACCACCAACTTTACAGTTCAAAAAGCTTTGCAATCTTGGCACATTAACTAACAGCACCACACCAGACCCAGGCCTTCATTATTACCTTGAGAAACAAGGTTGTTAGCCCTGTGTGTGACAGATTTTGAAATGTATCAATTATACCATCATCATAATCAGGACATCTTGAGCATTTCCAAATTGCCATTAAAGGTGACCATCCAATGGTCCACTTGTTAAAATGTGGAAGATGTAGAATGACACTACAAAATTTTTATGTACGATTACCTAAATATATGGTCTGATCATTTGCAGCAAAGGTTTAGTTTCATTAACTGGATTAAAAGGCACAGTTTGAACTATCTCATATTGTGTAAAGCTTCTTGTTGACGCCATATGTTTACTGACATTTGCTTGTCCATTGTGATCAGAGAAAAGACATTTTGGATGGATAATATTTCTGCTATTCTTTAAGAAAGTATAATACTTAAAATCCAAGTACAAAGGTTTTTTGCCGTCTTCGTTCTTCCACTGTACCACAGCAGAAAAGTGATCACAGCTTTTGTTAAGTGCCATCAAGTCGGTTCCGACCCACTGCAAACCTGTATAGCAAGCAGCTGGTGCACTTGTCAGTTCAAACCATAGCACTATACCAAAAGGAAGCCTTAAATAAAGCCCAAGCTGCAAGTAACCATGTTTTTTCTCCTCTAGGTGTCAGCACTTAAGAAACACTCTACAGTACATTCTAGAAATTTATTTCTCTACTAGCCACAAAGGAAGGGGAGAGCCAAAGATCAACTGTGACCATTGCCTTTGAGTATCTCAAACTTCAAAGAACCATTGAAAACAATCTGTGTGACTCATTTGATATAACAACCATTCCCAAAATAATCAGCTTACTGTTCAATAAAGCTGGTCTGAGTTTACCAGGCTTTCATTTTTTAAACTAAGATTATTTTCCTTCATTATAAAATATATTTGATAAAATGTCAACATAAGCAATGTAGCATGTCTAGAATCAGTTTATTATTAAATAAATAATTTCTTAAATAAAAGTCTCTAAACCCACTTCAAATACTCTAAAATTCTGGGAAAACTTTAAACTACTGGTCACTAAAAATCTTGACAGGCATTCTGTAATGCATCATAATACGTATTTTAAACTCTTTTAATATAACCTGATTCTTAATGACTTACACATTATTCTCTCTACTGTAGTTATTGGACCTTCAAATCATACTGATCAAAGTATGTAATGTTTGAGTTGCAAAATTAGTGATGCATGATTTTAATACTTTGATATAATTAAAATTAATATTTTTCCTGTGACTTAAGAAAACAGACAAAAGTAATTAGTATTGTGTAGGTTTCTAGAATTTAACTTGTAGCATATATTGTCAGCATATGAAAAACGTTTTCACATTAATTTGAAAGCATTAAACATGTAGAGAAGTCCAAAACATCTGGGGGGTTAACTGACAGCAGTGCAGTCATACTCCACTATATGCAAAATAATAAGACTGATGTGCACTTATTAAGAAGCAAGTTAAAAAATTTGAATTTTTTTTAAAGTGCTATGATTTGGAAGATTAATCTTTTAAACATGCTAAACATACCTTATCATGAACATATAACAAGAACTTTTAAACGTAAGTTTAAAAAAAAAAAGTTCTATGAAAGAAAGATTAGTAACATTTTTCATTGAATAAAGAATTCAGGTAAAAACAAATAGCACCACAATGAATTGCACTAAAATGCTAAAGGAGGTACCTTATTCTCTGCAGAGTGAACGTTCCTTCTGAAATGTATTACAACATATAAATGCAATTGTTTAATCGTTACCATTTGGTTCATTCATCTACAGAAAATCGCATTCCTTCTAGTTCATTATATTGAACAAACATTCAAATTATTGAACTATACATAATGTTACAGTTTATATTTTATGAAAACAAAGCTTGAAGGAATATAAATGTCACCTTGAAAGATGACAAGTTTAAAAGGACATATCTCTTAAGACATTTAATTTATGTTAATGGTCCAGGAGTGTTTTATATATAGATATAGATATAGATATTTATATGCATATATATTTCAACAAGAAGTGTAAAAATTTTTAAAAACAAATCAGCGCTCAGCTGTATTACATGAGAAGGTATTAGGGTCATTAAGGTGTCAAACTATTACACGTAACATTTTTTAAAAGACAAAATGGCACATCAAGAAAGGCTGAAATTCTTATTAGATGCCCATTTCATTATTATATGACTGATGTGTCAATTCAGTGTGTAATTTCCCTTTATATCACTGAAAAGAGTTTATCCCTTCTATTTGAATCCAGTTCTGGGGTCTCTAATCTCTTGGTTTTCTTGGTCAGAGACATTTTCCAGGTGAGTTAAAGATCAGGAAAGCGGCTTGGATCTTCCTTGTAGTCATCAGGTATAGTGAAGATAGAGCCATCAAATTCATCATATCGAAACTCCTGAAAAGTCACAGTGGCTGTGATCGTGGGAAACACGGGTATATCTACAGAGAATAATTGAAAAAGCATTGTAAAATCAAATGTTAATCTATAGATGCTTGAAACTCCTTAACATATAACAAACTACTCAAATACCCAAGTATGTGTGTGTTTTGGAGAAAGGTTTGTTTGTAGAAGGAAAGACACCTAGGTATCAAAACTGACGCTGAAAACTTAAAATTCCAAGCCTTCCCAACCTTAAAACTATAATATCATATTCTAGTATTCTTTACTGCATGGCAGAAGAGTAACTGATTTTTTAATTTCTACATTTTAACATCTTAAGAATAGAGCATATAGAATATTCTGACTGACCGGCACTCTTCATTCTAATTCAAATAAACTGTTAATCCTTTTATTTTACAACAACACTGAAAACAATCCCTTAGATATGTAGGATAAAACCATCAGAATTAGGGTTAATACCATACCACTGCAGAATAGCACAAATTATAAAATTTTCTAATTATTTTTAAAGTCATATCTGCTGTGGATCTTGGGGATTTCATCTGTAAAATTAAACCTGAATCTATGATTAAAAATAAAAGTCTTTTCCTGATTTAATTCTAGTACTTTATTAGAGAAAGCAATACATTGATGTTAAAAAAAAATCAGGCTCGAACACAGACGTAAACAAGAATTACATGATCGTGTTGCACTATAGGATAAGCACTAGATTGCTAACTGATAGGTCAGTGATTCAAACCCATTGGCCATATCTCGGAAACGCTATACAGGGTTGCAAAGAGTTGAAAGGAATTAGACAGCACTTACCAACAATAGCGTAGTGGCTACGAATCGGGCTGCGAACCTTAAGGTCAGCGGTTCGAAACTACCAGCCGCTCCGCGGGAGAAAGATGAGGCTTTCTACTCCCGTAAAGATTTACACCCTCGGAAACCCTGTACAGGGTCGCTATGGGTCGGAACCGACTCGACGGCACTTAACAACAACAACAACAACCAACAATAGCAATATGTAAATGCTGTTCTAATCCAAAGGCCAGAAAAATGGTCTGCTACCTGGCCTGTTTTTGCTGGCCTACATTTTTTAAATCATTAGGGGAAAAAATAGATTCACTACTTTGTAATGTGAAAACTGCAAGAAATTCAAACTTCTGTATCCATAAAGAAAGTTTTAAAGGAACACCATCCAACCCACTTTATTGTCGATGGCTACTTTGGCTACAGAAGAGTTGAGATACTAAGGATAAAACCACAAGGCCACCATAAAACCTAGAATATTAACTTTCAGGAAAAGTTTATTGATCTCTGTTCTAGGTACTGAGTCCTGATGTGGCACTGTAGGGTAAGCACTGGACCACAAGGATGGTTGAAACCCATAGTCACTCCTCGGAAACCATATACAGGACTGCTGTGAGTCAGAAGTGACTCACTCAACAGCGCTTAACAAAAATAACATTCTAGGTGTGATGCTGCAGGAAAAGCACTGTACTGCTAAGTCCAGGCTCAGAGGTTCACAACCACTAACCCTATATTGTTGTTAGGTGCCATCAAGTTGGTACTGACTCATAGTGACCCTATGCACAACAGAGCGAAACACTGCCCAATCCTGGGCCAACCTCAAATTGTTGCCACTCGAGTCCATTGAAGGCTGCCACTTTGACAATTCATCTCGCTGGCGGTCTTCCTCTTTTTCTCTGACCCTCCACCTTACCAAACATGATATCCTTCTCCAGAAAGTGGTCCTTCCTGACAGTAAGTCCAAATTATGAGAGATGAAGTTTGGCTATCCTGACCTCCAAGGAGCACTCTGGCTGGGCTGCCCTTCTTCCAACACAGATCTGTTTGTTCTTTTGGCAACCCCATGGCACTTTCAATATTCTCCAACACCATAATTCAAAAGCATCAATTCTTCACTATCTTCCTTATTCACTGTCCAGCTTTCGCATGCATATGAGGTTACTGAAAATACTATGGCTAGGGTCAGGCGTACCTTAGTTCTCAAGTTGACATCTTTGTTCTTCAACACTTTAAAAAGGTCTTGTGCAGCAGATTTACCAAATGCAATATATCATTTGATTTCTTGGCTGCTGCTTCCATGAGTGTTGATTGTTGATCCAAGAAAAATAAAGTCCTTGACAACTTCAATCTTTTCTCCCTTGGTAAGAATGTTTATTGGTCCAGTGGTGAAAATTTTTGTTTCCTTTACATTGATGCAATCCATACTGAAGGCTGTGTTCTTTGAGCTTCATCAGTATTTTAAGTCCTCTTGGATTTCAGAAAGCAAGGTTGTATCGTCTGCATATTGCAGGTTGTTAATGAGTCTTCCTCCAATTCTGATGCCACGTTTTTCTTTATATAACCCAGCTTCTCGGAGTATTTGCTCACCATACAGGTTGAGTAAGTATGGTGAAAGAATAAAACCCTTTCGCACACCTTTCTTAATTTTAAACCATTCAGTGTTCCCTTGTTCAAACAACTGCCTCTTGGTCCACATACAGATTCCTCATGAGAACAATTAAATGTTCTGGAATACTCATACTTTGCAAAGTTGTCCATAGCTTGTCATGATCCACACAATCAAAAGCCTTTGTGTAGTCAATAAGGCACAGGTAAGCATCTTTCTAGTATTCTCTGCTACATAGGTGCTTAAAAACAATATTATAGATAATGTATAGGGTTTTCCAAGGACTGGCTAGTGAGTTTGAACCACTGACCTTGTGGTTCAAACTGACTGAGGTTGAGTGCTTATTCTTTGGCGCCACACCAGGAGATATATTCTCATTACATCTCTTAAACTTCAGCTAAAATGTCACTTGTCTGCTTAAAACCCTCCATTGACTTTGTCTCATTTAGAGTAAAACCCAGCCTTTTCTTGATCCTACCCCATGTGAGCTGGCTGGCTGCCTCTGCCCCTTTTGCTTGTCTTCTCCTCATTTCCTTGCAGCTACATTTTACATTAGACTCTTCCCAGTTTCCAGAATAAATCAAACACTCTGTTTAGGACATTTGTATTTATTATTCCTTCTACTTGATTTGCTCTTATCTCACTCGATCTTTGCTGACCAACATTCATGTTTCCTTTGACTATATTCATTTCAGTAACTCACTGCAATTTCCTATTCCTTTAGATTGCTTTACTTTTCTCTAAAAACTTTTTACTAGTATAACTTGTTCTCCTTTCTCCCAACCATAATGCAATTTCCATAAGTGCATGAAGTTTGTCTAAATTTCTGACTTTTTTAAAAAAGGGATGTTGAATTTTGTTAAATGCAATTCCTGCTTACCTGATATGGTCATGTAATTTTTCTTCTGTACTTAATTAATATGGTATACTGCACTGATTTTCAGATACTGAACCAGGCTAACAATCCTTGAAATAAATCTTGCTTATCATATACATTATATTACGAATATATTCTTGATTTCTATTTGCAACTATTCTATTAAGGATTTATGCATTTATTATATTCATATTGGAGTCCTGGTATGGCGCTGTGGGCTAAGGTGTCAAACTGCAAAGTCATTTGAACTACAAGGTCGGTGGTTCAAGCTCACCAGCTGCTCCTTGGAAACCCTATACAGGGTCGCTATGGGTCAGAATCGACTCTATGGCACTTAACAACAACATTGGTCAACAGATTTCTCTCTTACTGACACGATTTTTGCTGGTTTGGGTATCAGGGTTTCAGGGTAACACAAACTTCACAAAATAAATTGGGAAATTTCCCCTCACCTCTCATTTTCTGAAAGAGATTATGTAGATTTAATGTTAATTACTCTTTAAACATGTGGTAGTTTTAGTGTTACTCCAATTATCTATTTCATATTTGAGGGAGTTGTGGTAGTTTGTGCCTTGCAAGAAAGTGGTTTGCTTTATCCAACTGCCAAATATATGTGTTTAGAACTATTTGTTAAGTGCCATCTAGTCAGTTCTGACTCAGAGTGATCCTGTAAAGGGTTTCTGAGAAGCATTTGTTGGGTTTGAACTGCCAACCTTAAGGTTAGTAGTTCAGTGCTTATCCTACAGTGCCACAGCAGGTCTCCAAAGTTTTATTGGTGTTCTCTAATGATTTAGATACGTGAAAGGTATACAGTGTTATCTCTTCTCATTTCTTACATTGGTAATCTCTGGTTTCCTCCTTTTTAATCAGTCTTATTAGAAGTCGGTTGACGTTACTGATCTATATTCAAAAGACCAGCTGTTTATTTCACTGACTTCTGGTACTCTTGTTCTGTTTTCAATTTCATTAATTTATCCTCTTTACTTCCTTCTGTTTGCTTTGGGTTTATTTTGGTCCTTTTCGTTAAATTATTGATTTGAGACTGATCCACTTTCCTTAATGCATATATTTATATGCTATAAATTTTCTCTGTCCTGCTGTAATTAATATTCCACATTATTTGATACATTGTTCACTTATTTCTAGTGTTTCTGTAACAAAAAATACCAGTGGGTAGCTCTAACAAACAGAAATTTTAAATTCTCATAGAAGGCTAGGCATCTGAATTCAGAATACCAGCTCTCAATACCGCTTTGGGGGAATGTCCCTGTTTCTTCAGCATCTGTTCCTTGGAATACATACAGCATGTATTTTCCCTCTTTTTGTGCTTGATTGCCAGCTTAATCTGTTTTTTCTCTCAAAAGACTTACTTAAAACATACCCTACACTAATACTACATGTTAATTTTTTTACTCAGTCACCTGTTTCTCTAAGAGCATCTGGCACACTGTAAGCAGTAATAAAACATTAGGCAGATGTTATGGATAGAACTATGTCGTCAAAAAATACTTGTTGTATATCCTATTATAACTGTGCCTATAATCCCATGTGGGAACAAGGCTTTATTTTACTATACAGTATTATTATAGAGTGTTTCTTAAATCATTTTTTGAGATATAAGCAAGCAGAGATGGGGAAAGACAGACGCCAAGCTATGTGAAGACTACCAAGGAACTAATGAACAAGCTGACACAAAGACCTTCCTCTAGAAGCAGCTCCCTGAATATAGACTTTCAGCATCCTAAAGTATGAGAATGTGGACCTGTGGGTTAATTCGCTGGACTGCAAAGTTGGTTTGAACCACAAGACCAGCGGTTCAAGCTCACCAGCTACTCCTTAGAAACCCTACACAGGGTCTCTTTGGATCGGAACCAACTTGACGGCACTTAACAACAACAACAAAAGTATGAGAAAATAAATTTCTGTGTGCTAACGCTACGGTTATAGCAGCACTAGATAAGTACAGTGGGTGAATATTAGGATGAATGAACAAGCATATATTGAGCAGCAAGATAAGCTTCAGGTCAGTCCTCAAACACTAAATAACCACAAAACCGTTCAATATTCTCTTGTTTCCAGTTCTCTAACATAAACTACAAAGAGTCATATATGCAAAAATGAGGCTTCCTGTTTCTAAAGATTTTTATTTATTAAAATAAAATTTAAGTTTAAACACTTCAGACTGAAAAATTAAACATATGGACATTCCTCATTGAATAAAAAACTCTACTATACAGTAACTGGAGTTTTCTAAATATTTGAACTTAGCTATAATCTTCCTATTTCACACTAAAAACATTATTACAGTGTGCTGTTAGTTCACCCATATTAACATAAAATATTTCATATTCCTTCTATTTAATTAAAATAAAATACAATTAATACTCACATAGGACCTTATATATCTGACATGAGTATTAATGCATACAATTACAGAAAAAATTTAACAAAATTAAACAACTAGGAACTCGACTTTCCTTTAAAACATATTTCTTATTAAACAAAAATAGACACTGAAAATACATCTACATTTTTTTCTTACCTAATTTTACAGGAAAACCTGGAGGAAGCTTCATTTGAACAAATTCTCTAAGCTTGTTAAAGTGCTTGAAGGGAGCTATTACTTCTAAAACATTCAATAATCTGAAAAATGGAAGAAAAACGTTTTCATGGTTTAAATTGGTATCTTTGTGTCCTTATTTTGTTTTTTAACTACCTGTTTCAAACACTGGAACTATTTCAAGACTTTTAGCTACTGAGGATGAGGAAATCACACACTTCCTTCTTTCTGCTTTATTGTTCATTTTACTATGTCAAGGTATATATATTTGTATTTAATAGTTGAATGTAAACTCCCACAGTTATTTGATTTTAGTTCTATATTTAAACAGATTCAATGTATAAAACCTGTCTTCTTACAGAACTCTACTTATTTCAGCTTTCTCCAATTGGATTTGTCATTTGGTTGACTGGATTACACTGTCGATTTCTTTTTGAGAAGGACTTTTAAGTGCTCAGTATTCCTTGAATCCTTGCACATTTTATTAGTGTTTCTTGTCTTGATATTTACAGGGAAATTTGGTTAGTATCAGAATTGGGGCTCTATTATCTTTCCCTCCAAATTTATTAAGTTATAATTTCATCTCTCCTTGTATTTAATATCATACAGAATCCTGGTATGATACTGTAGGATAAGAGCTATACTGCTAACCCCAATGTTGGTGGTTCAAATGTACCAGCTGTTTCTCAGAAATCCTAAGCAGGGTCTATGAATAAGAACCAACTTGAGGTCAATTAACAACAAGTCACTATACAATATTTCTCATCTTTTGGCTGGATATATTTCATTTTCAAACAATATTAATTTTCTTTTATGGAAGACCCATGGAGGCTATCATTTTTGGTTTCTTTTGTGTTGACCTTCAGTTGCCTCAAAGGCACCTTAGCTACACAGTCTAGTGGCTCAGACTTTCCTTGCCTCAGAAATATTAACACATGTGGAAAAAATGATCAGCCAGCTAATTTTAAACCCCTCAGATGTATAATTTGACTTTTCTGCTGGGATGTCTTCAGATTAAAATTGAAGTCTGGTCATTTAGCTAGAATAATTCTTCTAAGTCTTTTAATAAGACTTTAAATATATACTGATGAAGATCAAAGAGCACAGCCTTCAGTATGGATTGCATCTCAATATAAAGAAAACAAATATCTTCACCACTGGACCAATAAACAACATTCTTATCAATGGAGAAAAGATTGAAGTTGTCAAAGTCTTCATTCTTCTTGGATCAACCATCAACACTCAAGGAAGCAGCAGTCAAGAAATCAAATGACATATTGCATTAGGCAAATCTGCTGCACGGGAACTCTTTAAAGTGTTGAAGAGCAAAGATGTCAGCTTGAGGACTAAGATGCACCTGACCCAAGCCATGGTATTTTCAGTAACCTCATATGCATGCGAAAGTTGGACAGTTAATAAGGAAAATCGTGGAAGAATCAATGCTTTTGAGTTAGGGTGTTGAAGGAGAATATTGAAAGTGCCATGGGCTGCCGAAAGAACCAATAGATGCATTTTGGAAGAAGTGCAGCCAGAGTGCTCCTTGGAGTCCAGGATGGCCAAACTTCGTCTCTCATACTTTGGACATATTGTCAGAAGAGGCCAGTCCCTGGAGAAGGATATCATGTTTGATAAGGTAGAGGTTCATAGAAAAATAGGAAGATCCCCCAACGAGGTGGATTGGCCAAGTGGTAACATCGATGGACTCAAGCATGGCAACAGTAGTGAGGTTGGCCCAGGATCGGGCAGTGTTTCATTCTTCTGTGCATAAGGTCACTATGAGTCAGTACTGACTCAATGGCACCTAACACCAACAATACTTATAACTGATTATTCCGGACCTATTTTTCTTAGAAACTAATATTCTATTTATTTAGGTTTTCATTACAGTGCAATTTTCTTTTATCATAAGCTGAATACTATTTTGGTTACATTTCGGAGTCTTTCTAGTTCAGGAATGCCAACAATCCTCATGTTGTATCATTTTTGCACATCTGTTATATTTTTCCATATCTATTACAATTATGTTTTTACAAAATCTTTTACCTCTGCATTCACTATGATCTGTCAAATTTTAATTTTTAGCCATAACCATTCTGCTCATTGTTGTTTTTAATGCATTCATTTTACAATGCTTCTACTTACTCCTCAATTTATTTTCTTACTTTTGAAAACTGCTTTTTCATTTCATTCTACTATCTTATTAGCTTGTCTTTAGGAACTTGGGTCTCCAGATTTCATGTTCTTTTTATAGTTTTTCTAGGGCTGCAAAGCTCAAGGTCAGCAGTTTGAAACTACCAGCAGTTCCACAGGAGAAAGATAAGGCGTTTTGCTCCCGTAAAGATTTACAACCTCAGAAACCCTGTTCAGGGTCTCTGTAAGTTAGAACCAGCTCCACGGTACTTAACAACAACAACAACTACAACAGGAGCTCTGGTAGTCTAGTTATGATGAATCGAGCTAGTAACCTCAAAGTCAGCACTTCAAAACTACCTGTTGTTTCACAGGAGAAAGATGAGGCTTTCTGCTCTCATGAAGAGTTACAGCCTCGGAAGCCTAGTGCAGGATCGCTATGAGTTGTATCCAACTCCAAAGCTACAACCACCACAGCATTCATTAGGAACTGTTTTTTCTTTTTGCCTATGGCCTTATTTTAAAATGCATTCTTTGGTTTTTTTGTGCTATGTTTTGTTTAGTGTACCATTTTTCAAAGAAAATGATTAAAATTCCATATTTCACCAATTCTAAAGTACCCAGTTTTTCACATAGTAACATCTGTAGTACTAAAACTGATGACATTTTATCCTTAGTCACACTTTTCTTTTACAATAGAATACAAAATGGCGGTCTTTACATCAATGGAGTCTTCAATATAATGAATTATGGCAGATTGTATGTATGGCTGACTCCTTTTCCACATTTCCTGAGATCTATCAGAGATCTCCCACTTTGAACTGAAGTTTGGGGACTACATAAGGCATTTTGTCTACTTTTTGAAAGCTTGGGTACAGTGCAGAAGTGAGGGATAGGGCTTAGCTTATACTACATGTATGGACTTGAAAAATACAGATTTTACTTTCTTCTCTGGAATTTTTATTTTATATATTATGCTACATTGGAAGAGAAGAGTGCAGAGAGAAAATACTTTGAGACTTCATATCAGTGTCAGCACCAGCTATATATACACTGTCTACTGTAAACATCTCTCCAAATTTAAGCTTTTATAAACATATCTAGTAATTACAGGTCTGACAGGACAAACTCAGTATGTTCACTGCACTACTATTTATAATGGTGACAAAATGCAAAACAAAAATGTTTAGTGGTAGAGAAACAATAAATTATAATACATCCATTCTCTAAAATACCAAAGAAAAAATAAAAATAATAAGACAGAGGAACAAACAAGATGGCGGATCAGGTGGACGTATAGCAGAGCTCTGCCAACAACAACACAGAATACCCGACCAAGCAGGTTCAGGGGCTGGTCCCAGAACTCTGAACTACATATAAAGGAATACTTACAAAGTTGGAAGGATCACAGCTGGGGGAATTTGGGGCAGAAGCAAGAAATCTATTGCTTTCTAGTCCAGGACGTTCGGCTGTTCCAGGAGCCGCCATCTTGGATGAAATCACGTGGGCAAAGGATCAGAGCGGCCACAGACACCTGGTAGAACCGCTGAGATAAAGGTGTGGACATTCTTTTCTTATGGTATCTGTTCACTGGTCCCTTGCTGTCTGCGCACCTCCGTTTGGGTGACTATAGGGGTGCCTAAGCCAGTGGGCACCCCAGCCCCACCCTCAGAGGGTTCTACTAAGCATGCGCACAGATCTCCTTGAAATTTAAAGATACAGTTTCCAATTAAACCCAAATGGCCACAGCTGGTCCTGAACTGTTTCAACTAGAAAAAAGGACTAAACGGGGATT
>NW_006408566.1:752472-770496 GCF_000296735.1 Chrysochloris asiatica | reverse complement strand
TAATTAATATATTGATATAAATCAGAAAATTTCTAGAAAGGTGAATAACACATTATCAAAAGGAAACGCCTCAAATACACCCCACAGATGAAACCAGTATTAATCTTTAAGTTTAGTGCTCTTTCAAAACAAGTGTAACAGTAGCAAACTTACGATTCAATTCCTAAGGGAAATTCTTGGCTCATGGCTATTGTGGCTTTAAATGTTTTCTTACTCTCTTTGCACACTAGTTCTCTACCCAGATGAGGAGCTCTACAAAATAGGGGGGAAAAAATTAGGAAGCTTTTCAACATGTTATCTATCATCTTCTAAATAAGAATCTACCATCTTCCAATATCATGTATTAATATTCCAGTATTTCTTATTCTGTATATAGAAATAAAATCATGCTAAAACAGGGATTAGACTTCAAAGAGAAATAAGACATGGGTAACAAAAATAAGAAAAGAGTAAAGTGTAAAAATTCAGAACAAAGTTTTTAGAGTTTAATCACTTTTACATTGAATATAATATAATTTTAATAATTATTTTTAAGAACAAAGCAAATAGCTAGAGATGCAGATTTTTTAAACATCATTGTGGAACTTTAAAATCACTTATTCAATTAAAATTCATTTACTGTCTCTAATCTCAGCAATGATTATTTTAAAAAATCAGACTCATTCCATTCTTATTAACTATAGGATGTTAAGACAAAGGAGGCCTGGTGTGGCACCATAGGATAAGCGCTCAAATCAAAGGTAGCTTGAACTACAAGGTCGATTATTCAAATTCACCAGCTGTTCCTTAGAAACCCTATACAGGGTCACTATAAGTTAGTGCCACCTTGATGGCACACAACAACATTAAGACCAAAACATTCTGGAGAAGTTAGGAAATTAATGAACGTTTCAAAAATTAATCATAATGACTTCCTAAACATGGGAATCAGTTAATACTTTATTTTCTACCAAAAGGAAATAATGTTTTCTTCAGAGGTCTGTATTTTCTTTTGACAAGCTGGCCAAAATTTTTTATTCATTCATTCAAAATAAACTCATTATTCGCCCCTTTATTCAATAAGCATTTACTAAGCATGAACTATGTGCAAGACACTCCATGAAGCATTAGTCATATAATATTAAGCAAAAATCTTGTAATAGGATGGTGAGAAGTGGTGAGGCAAAGGATAAAGCAAGGGTAATGACAGAATATGAGCCTAGAAAGGCAAAGAAATTAGCCAATTTAAGGCTCGAGATAATTACAGGATACAAAATTTTATCAAAAATGAAAGATTTCAAAGAAGCAACTGCATTGGGTAATTCCCCACTTCGAACAATAGCCTATGTGATTTGATGTGTCTTAATTCATGGGAGGAATGCAAAAGGATGGCTGTATAGCCTTATTCAAAAAGTGTATGTAATTTGGAATACTTTTCCTCATCATGCTTAACCCATATTTTTAAAAGGTCTTAAAAAAATTCCATCAGCAAAAAATATATTAATAATTTTTTCTTAAAAATAAATTATACTTGATAATTCATATATAAATGATTACAAATTATTCTTTCTCAAAAGCAAACTAAACTATACATAAACAATGCAGGAAACACTTACTTTCCATTTTCAGCAGATATATATTCTTCCCACGTAATAGTATTTTGAGGAGGAGGGGTAAGAGACTGTCTCCGAATTGGCTGACAAAAAAGAAAAGAAAAACGTCACATCTTTAAAAATATAAATTTAAAACATAAACGACCAATCTACTTAACCTCTTAATACTTTAAGAGAGTCCTTGCAGAATAGTTTCTTGGGAGTCTTAGCTGTAACAGTGACATTTGCCATCAGTTTTTTTCTGAATTTCAAATAAGACAAGTATCAAAGTAATAATAGCCATTCCTTCAACATATTAATCATCTAAAAAGTTCCTCACATTATACTAAATGCTGGGCATGGTAGCTAAAGAGAAATATAAAAACCTATTATTCAGTTGAAAACAAACAAATTGCTAAATAGAAATACAAAACAGTATATGATTAAAAACCAAGTGAGCTTTCAAAACACTATTTCAGGAGTTCAGAAAAGGGAGCAATCATAAAAAGCAGGTGCAAAGATGAAAACCATGGTAGACTGGTTTATTTAAATTAGGGAGGAAAGTTCAAAAGGAAGATCTACAATAGATAATGTCTTTAAATGTTAGATATAAAAAGCTTATACTTGGTTAAACGTGAATTTGGATCACTATTGATTCCATTTGCAATAAGGAACTAAACTAGACAGTGACAATGGAAACTGAAAGGCGCTAAGGAAAAATCCACAGGACAAGCTGTGGAGCAAACAGGCAATAACTGGCAGAAATAACAGGACAAATAGTACAGTGACACCACTAGGTGTGTGCATACTGCACCCTAGACTGCCAGAAGGGGTGATACCAAAATGACCAAAGAATATACACCATGACTAGTGCAGGTTACGCTGTAGAGGGAGATGCAGATAAGATAGTGGGATCACTAGGGTTGGTATCACCTGCCATTGGGCAGACAGGAAGGTCTCTGCTTGGCCAAAAGGAGGAGGAAGTGCACACGGCCATAGGAGAGGTTGGAAGGGATACGGCTGGGAGGAAGGAGGTCACATAGTGCTCCAGGCTTTGCCTGCCCTTTGTAGAGGCGAGGCCAGGCCTTGCTTGGAAGAGGGAGAGGTTGTGAGACACCAACCCTAGTGATGTCACTACGAGAGACCCATCAGATGGGAGTTGGAAAAGGAATACAGGTGAATCTTGACAATGCCAGGGGTTAGGGGTGCTGACCTACCTACCATTCAATCAAAACTCTCAGTATAATTGACAATTGAAACTTGTACAACATGGGTTTAACAGTGAGGGCCTACTTAAATGCCATGAGCTCAAGTGTTAAGAGAATCCCCTTAACACTTGCCCAAGTAGCTGAGAGGCTTTTGGTGTGGCTGAGAAGGGGCTGTCCTGAATGGACTGTTGTATCCTGAGTTGTTTCTGATCCTGAACTATATCCTGTTAACTTCCCTAATTAGCCCCACAATTGGGAGCACTGTCTGTGAACTCTGTGTGGTAGCTGCAACAGATATCAAACCCAGCAGAGTAGAGTGCAGTGGAAGGATACTATAAACTAGTCGAAACCTGGCACATTATTGTGGAAAGTTTGTCCATCTCTACAACATGGGAGGGGGTTTCAAAAAATTTGTGGAAAACTTCATTATCTTTATATTCCATTTTTTCCCTTAACTTTTTGAAGACACCTTGTATAATCTGACAGAATACCACTGTTTTTGTTGTTATGAGCCGTTAAGTTGGTTCCAACTTATAGCAACCCTGTGTTGGGTTTCCTAGAAGCAGCTGGTGGGATTGAGTCACCGAGCTAGTGGTTAGAAATCCAATGATTATCTTACAGTGCCACACCAGGACTTTGAATAATAGAAGAGACTAAACATTCAAGGAATTGAAGCTTCCCTGACCACAATGACTGTATTACGTAGCAGTCTTTAATCTTATGACTATGAGTCACAATTCAAATGTCATCAAATGTTAACATTTAGTGAATCTTGTTGAAGGTGACCCAGAATTTTTTGTATTAACTTGTACTTTTTTATAAACTGAAAGTCTGAAAAAGTAAAAATAAATGTAAAAACCCATCTTATTGATCCTGTTACGGAGTAAGATTTTCAAAACAGTTACTATATCTCATTTATCTTTGAATTTACTAATTTATCCTTCTCTTACCCTCTTTCACACAATTCTTTATATAAACAATATTCTCAATAAACATCTGCCAAATTTAAAAATATAAATACAGGAAGGTCTAAGCTAGAGAAGACTTTTGACAAGAAAGTGAATCCTTAATTAGGCCCTCAAAGAAACAGGTTTCAGTTGTAAAGTAGGAATGATGTATTATGCAAAGACATGGATTAAAAATTAACACTGGGTTTCATGCTTGCAAAATGACTTTAAATCATTTACTAGTAAATGAATACACAAAGGCCAAAAATTGACTTACATACACACAAACAAAAATCACACAAGGACATAAGTTCTTTTTATCCGTAACAATCAAGAAAACGAAGATCCATAGAAAAACAGAAGGGAATCACAGTAAATAAAACTGTTGAGTGTGTTGATATAAAACTGTACTGAATGACATCTATCCCCTCTCTCCTTGCAACATTATAAATTAGGAGAAGTTTAAAATGATAATTATATACCTCAAAATTCTGTTCCATTATGTTTCCGCCTTTACTCAAACTCTCCATGATGGCCTTATTTCGAAGAATGTCCTCTTCACTGAGGTGTTCTCTTCTTTTCCTTGATTCTAAAACAAGTCCATTCACCAAGTAAAAGTCTGCCAAAAAGTTTCCTACTCTTTCCTACAACAAAACCAAATATTTCAAAATCATGAAATCTAAAGTTAAGTTTGTAGATTAAAAAAAAAAAAAAAGTTTTAAGAAAATATATTTTCTCTAATGTAGCTAAAAAGTCTACGTTGTATAATTTATTCATAGAATATATACACTGTATACATTCAAGTAAGTGAAATTTGTTATTTTGTAACACTTGAAATTTTAAAGAAAAATTTAAATGTACAGAGAAGTATAATTAAATAGCAAGTGAGTTAACACTAAACAAAAATATCACATAATATTTCCTTTAGAATCTATTCCCAAACAACACAAAACTGCATGAAATATTAAGCTGACAGTCATATATGAGTAGCAAGGAGGGGTCAGAGGTAACTGTTAAGTTGTTAAGTGCTATTGACTCAATTCTGACTCATAGTAACCCTGTATAGGGTTTCGAAAGAGCAGTTGGTGAGTTTAAACTACCAACCTTGCAGTTTATACCATCCAACAGTCCAGTGCTTTATCCTACAGCACTACCCCAGGACTCCCAGAGATAAGGAACAAAAATAAATAAATGGCCCAAGTTACATAGTAATCTCTAGTATAACTACAATTAGTTACCTGCTCTTATATGCTAAAGGAGCTCCGGTAGCCTGGTGGTTATGAGTCAGGCTACTAACCTCAAGGTCAGCAGTTCAAAACTGCAAGCCATTCCACAGGAGAAAGATGAGGCTTTCTGCTCTCATAAAGAGTTACAGCCTCGGAAACCCTATACAGAGTCACTATGAGTCAGAATTGACTTAATGGCACACCACCACCACTGCCACCACCATATGCTAATCTTTAATAGAGACACTATCAACAGAGAAGGCAGAACAAGAGAGTAGCTCCCTCATCAATATCATTAGGGTATTTAAATTTAAATTTATGGATCAGGGGAGCATCATCTAAGGAAACTAAAGTACTATTATAAAGGGTATCAAGAAAAAATCTATTTTCTTTTGAGACAGTCCTCCTAAAATTTCAACACTAATCTCCAACTTTTATAGACCTATAGACAGTATAAATTACATTTTATTTTTTTTAAAAACTCAGTAACTTCACTGAAATCAAGTTTGCCATCTCTACCTGCCTGAAAACCACTTATTTATCATCATCAGAAAATATTCTGGCATTTTAAAAACTATGTGTTTAGAGGTGTTTCCAACAAATGTATTGTACTGTAGGATCTCACAACTGCGATTCCTGTCATGCCAATTGTTGCCAAAAGACTTAGTGAAAGAAGATCGTGAACCTAAATTTCACAGTCAGAATTTTTCTGTAGCTAAGAAATATTTGGAGTCCTGGTGTGGCACTGTGGGCTAATGCGTTAGACTGCAATGTTTGAATTGCAGCGTCGGTGGTTCAAGCTCATCAGTTGCTCCTTGGGAACCCTATACAGGATCATGATGGGTCAGAATCAACTCGACAAGACTTAACAACAACAACAACAGGAAATATTTCGGAGACAGTATCAGTTTTCAAACTGTTATAATGATACCTCTAAGACAGAAACTCAAAGGAAATACATGAGCAGGCATGTAAGCTTGCTGATGACCACAACGGTTACTGGTGAGTGGAAGAAGGGGAAATGAAGAAATGCGCTGAGTTCAACCACATTCCACAGATTCCCATTGACCTGGAGATGAGAGAGAGAAGAGCAAGGGCTGGCTGGTAGGTTCACAGTGTGGTGAGACCTGGGGACTCCTGAGCCTATGGACAAGGACATAGCCACAGAGGTCTAGAGCTGAGAATGAAGCAACCAGCTGATACGAAGTGAGAGGAGTCACACAAGAACACCCAAACTTACCCATTTGGCCTAGCCTAGATGGCTTGATAATCAGAACTCAACTAGAGGAAGATTAAAAAAAAAAAAGAACAAAACAATTTCTGATAAAGGAAAGGAGGATAAACTGCTACAATTTGATTAACTTGACCTATACTCATGAAGGTAGTAACTCAAATACCAACAGAGAGGGAAGAAGTCTTCACATCAAGTATCACTGCTATCCCCTCTATACACAGGGTAGATAGGGATGGGCAATTTAGACACTGACTACCTAAGAAGGCACACAGTGACTGGCTTACAAGGTTTCAAGATGGAGTTAATTTAACAGTGTGGGGGGGAAGAAAGAGTCCCCACTGAACAGTTTTCATCTTGTCTAGATGGGTCTGGTTCAAAGAGATGGAGATAAGATTCTTATGATTCAACAGAGTATAATTGTTATCATGACTAATTACAACTGTCACAAGTGTAAAAGGTAGAAGTTTTGTAACAAAAATGAGAGAGTAGTTAATCTTACAGTCCAGAAACAAAGGACCCTAGGGTCATCAATGGAGAAGAGTACAAGCGGAATGCGAGACCTTATCCAGAAAAGCAGCAATATCAGAGATGGAGGCAGAGATGGGGACATGGGAAGGGGGAGCAGCTAAGGACTCTAGATTCATGGGAAGAGACGGACTAAGAGATGGCAGCCAGAAGGCAGACTTGCAGAATGTGCCTTTTGGTGGTGTAAATTATTATATATGCATGAGTGTTTAAAAAAAAAGAGAGAGATACAGTGAATAGAGAGAAATACTGTTAACGGATGGTACATGGAGGGGATTATAATCATTGTAATGAAACAAGGTGCATGATTTGTTGAATGTAAAACTGATGATCTGCCCTGTAAACTTTCACTCAATCTACAATAAAAACCATGAAACAAAACAAAATCTTATAATGAAAAAAAAAAAGTATAAAGTATCATAAACTTAACATTTTAAGTCTGTATTCTCCATGACCCAATCATTCCATTTGTTGCTGCATTATAGATAATGTCTCATGTAAAGACATGTAAAAGGATGATAAACACGACATCACTAATAATGACCAAAAAACTACACATAGCCTACATCCACATGTAAGAGAGTGGATAAATAAGCTACAGTACATCCACACTATTGGAATACCAAGCTATTACTTCAAAGACTAAAGGAACATTATATGTACTTATAAGGAAAATATTCCAAAACATATTACAGAGAGAAAAAAAAGCCAGCCACAAAATAACAGATAAAACATGATTCTATTTATGGAAAATAAACCAAAACAAAAAGTTACATATTACTATGGATACATATTTATGTATGTAAATCATACAAAAGAAATAGAGGATATACACACTGATAACCTTTAGGGAGAGGCACTGTTGCTTTTAAGTACCTTTGAGTTGGTTCTTATTCATAGTGATTCTGCATAGGTTTTCTGAGGAACAGTTAGTGAGCTTGAACAACCAACCTTGCAGTTCAAACCTACCTTGCAGTCCAGTACATTAACCCAAAGAGCCACACAGGACTTCAGGATTGTGCTATTTACTTTTTTTTTTTTTTTTTTATGTTTTATTGTGAATTATGTGATAGTTTTTATGGGAGAACATTAGTTTTACATTCATCCCTTCATATATTGTTTCATTGCCATGGTTACAATCCCTTCCATGCATCATCAACCAACCAAATGGTATACACTACAAGTATATACCTGCCCCCTGGTCCCCTCTCCCTCTCTGGGTCTTAAGTCCCCAGCCACTCCATCTCTCCACGTCATCATCTCTGCCTCTATCTCTGGTGTCACTGCTTCTCTGGGTAGGGTCCCACTCTCCACTCTTCTCCCTTGATGGTCCCAAGGACCTCTGCTCCTAGACTGCAAAGTCAATCACTCCCCTCCTTGCTATAAAATGTCCACCTTTACATTTCCAACTCTCACAATCAGTCCTGGTAACAATTATTCACTATTGGATAACAAGAGACCTATCCGCATTTCCTTTCATCAGCCCCGCCTAGGCAGAATGGATACTACTCAGTGGAGATTCTACCTTCCTCCACGCCCTCTGGATCTAGGTTACCTCTTGAAAATTTGTAAGCCAGTCATTTCTTGCCTTTGTAGCCCTCTCCCCCCCATTTTGGGCAGCCAATGTCCTGCTATTTACTATTATCTGTAAGGTTGTGCTTTTTTCAATGGAAATATGCTTATGTCTATTATGTGTATTAAAAAAGAAACAATTCTTAAATCAATACTTTTTAAATTATGAGTATTACCTTATGTGGTAACTTATTCTTGCATGAATATTTATTTTAAAGAAATGCTTCTTCATACATAGAAATCAAAATATATGAATGTATTTTATAACAGTCATATAACCTGCTAATGACAGGTGACAATGGGAATTATGGAAAGATTTTACAATTCACTAATAGGAAAACCTCCAGTAACACTTACTTTGATAGTGTTATAAAAATTTAAGGTTATTTAACCTGAATCATATACATAGTATATTGACAAACAGACACTGAGTAAAGAGATGGCTTTGAAGCCAAAAAGTAAAGATACAAAATGATACAGGGAATAAATTCAAGAGCATTTCTCTTTAAGTATTCTTAGGAAACATTAGGACTATAGAGGAAGACTGTGCTGATACTGTTTCCTGCATTGTATATTAAGGCACATGACAAGCCTTCTCAGCAAGAATTTATATGAGCTAAGCTTATCACACCTAGCTTCTCTAAAATACAAGGATGAGTAAAAAGGCATTGTTACTAGGGTTCCACGTTACACATATAGGAGTCTATTCCAAACAAAATATATTTTTTTCTTTCAAACAAAACATATTTAAACATGTCTCTGACATCAAGGGATTGCTGTAGACAAGTTCAGGAAAAATGTTTGCTTTTAACTTTTATTTTTCCTAGGCCTTTTTGAAGCCCCCTTGTATACTAGTCCCATGAGGATACCTTCAAAAATATAGATCCAATCAAAACAGGGGCCTCTGCAAGGCAGAGAAGTCAGCTTAGAAGGTTAGGGTAACTGGGGAATTCTACATAGGGATAATCTTGACAGGATTTTCTTTTAGGGAACAGTATGAACATTGGCCTACAGGGAAGACCAGTTAATACAACTATTACTTAAACTTACGCATCAACCAATAAAGTCAGTGATAATGAAATTGAAGAATTTTACCAACTTCTTCAGCCTGAAATTTATTAAAGATGCAATCAAGATGTATTGATAATTACTAGCAATTGGAATGCAAAGGTTGGAAACAAAGGGGAAGGATCAGCAGTAGGAAAATATGGTCTTGGTGATACCAAGAATACTGGAGATGGCATGAAACAGTTTTGCAAGACCAATGACTTGTTCATTACAAATATGTTTTTTGAACAACATAAAAGGCGATAGCACACATGAACCTCACCAGATGGAATACATAAAAATCAAATTGACTACATCTGTGGAAAGAGACCATGGAAAAGCTCCATATCACCAACCAAAACAAGGCCAGAGGCAGACTGTAGAATAAACCATCAATTGTTTATATGCAAGTTCAGGCTGAAGCTGAAGAATATTAAAACAAGTCCACAAGAGCCAAAATATGACCTTGAACTTATCCAAATTCAATTTAGAGATCATATGAAGAATAGATTTGATGCACTAGACGTTAAAGACTGAAGACCAGAAGAGTTGTGGGATGATATGAAAAACATCATGCAGGAAAAAAAACAAAAGGTTATTAAGACAAGAAAGAAAGAAATTACCAGATGTCAGGAAAGACTCTGAAAACTTGCTCTCCAGCATAGAGATGTTAAAGCATATGGAAGAAAAAAAAGAGGTAAAAAAAAACTAAACAGAAAGTTTCAAAAGTCAGCTTAAGAAGACAAAGTCAAACATGCTAACAAAACGTGCAAAGACCAGGAGTTAAAAAACCAAAAAGGAAGGACACACTCAGCATTTCTCAAGCTGAGGGAACTGAAGAAAAAACTCAAGCTTCAACTTTCAAAAATGAAGGATTCTATGGACAAACTACAGAATGATGCAGAAAGCAGCAAAACAAGATGGAAAGAATACACAGAGTCACTATCAAAAAGAAACAGTCTATACTCAGCCATTTCAAGAGGTAGCATATATGATCAAGAGCCAACGATACTGGAGGAAGAAGTTTAAGATGCACTGAAGGCATTGTCAAAGAACAAGGCTCCAGGAATTGATGGAATGAAAATTGAAATCTTTTAACAAACTGATGCGGCACTGTGGCACTCACTCATCTATGCCAAGAAATTTGGAAGACAACTACCTGACCAACTGACTGGAAGAGATCCATATCTGTGCCCATTCCAAAGAGAGGTGACCCAATACAATGCAGAAATCACCGGACAATATTATTAATGTCGTATGCAAGCAAAATTTTGCTAAAGATAATGCAAAATTGGCTGCAACCATATATTTACAAAGAACCTCCAATGGTTCAAGCTAGATTCAGAAGAGGATATGGAATGAGGGATATCATTGCTAAAGTGAGATGGATCTTAGCTGAATGCAGAAAATACCAGAAAGATGTTTACTTGTGATTTATTGACTACACAAAGGCATTTTGACTGTATGGATCATGACAAGCTATCAACAACACTGTGGACAATGAGTATTCTGGAACACTTTATTGTGTGTTCATGAGGAGCCTGTATATAGACCAAGAGACAGTTGTTTGAACAGAACAAGGGAACACCGAATGGTTTAAAATTAGGAAAGGTGTGTGCCAGGGTTGTGTTCTTTAAACACATTTATTCAACCTGTATGCTGAACAACAAATCCCAGAAGCTAGATTATATGAAGAAAAACGTGCCACCAGGATTGGAGGAAGATTTATTAACAGCCTACAAAAGAAGACACAACCTTGCTTGCTCAAAGCCAAGAGGACTTAAAATACTTACTGATGAAGATCTAAGACCACAGACTTCATTGTAGGTTTCATTGCAATGAAAAGAAAACAAAAAGCCTTACCACTGGACTAATAAATAACATCCATATAAATGGAAAAAAGACTGAAGTTGTCTGTGACGTCATTTTTCTTGGATCACCATCACACTCAAGGAAGCAGCAGTCAAGGAATCAAATGATGTATTGCATTGGGCAAATCTGCTGTGCAAGACCTCTTTAAAGTGCTGAAGAGCCAAGATGTCAGTTTAAGAACTAAGAAATGCCTAATCCACGTCATGGTGTTTTCAATAACCTTATCTATATGTGAAAGTTGGACAGTGAATAAGGAAGACCACAGAAGAATTGATGCATTTGAGTTATGGTATTGGAAGAGAATATTAAAAGTACCATGGACTACCAAAAGAACAAACCAATCTGTGTTACAAGAATTGCAGCCAGAATGTTCTTTGGAAGCCAGGATGGCCAGACTTTGTCTCTCATACTTCAGACATATTATCAGGAGGGACTAGTCCCTGGAAAAGGATATCATGTTTGGTAAAGTGGAGGGTAGGATAAAAAGAGCAAGAACCCCAATGAGATGGATTAGCACAGTGGTGGCAGCGATGGGCTCAGGCTTAACAAAAACTGTGAGATTAGCACAAGAATGGGCAGTATTTCCTTCTGTTGTGCATAGGGTCACTATGAGTGGGGGTTGTCTCAATAACAGGGCACAACAACAACAATTTATTGGACAAGTTCTGAGGAAAATCATTTTGTTTACATTGAAGTACAACCCATTCTGAAGGCTGTAATCTCTGATCTTCATCAGTAAGCATTTCAAGTTCTCTTCACTTTGAGCAAGCAAGGTTATATCATCTGCATATTACAGGTTATTAATAAACTTTCTCCAATGTTGATACCACATTCTTCTTTATGTAATGCAGCTTCTCATATTAGTTGCTAAACACACAAACTGAGTAAGTATGGTGAAGCACACAACCCTAATGTTTACCTTTTCTGATTTTAAAACACAAAGTAGTCTCTTTTTTCTATTTGAACAACTGCTTCTTAGTCTATGTACTTGTAACACATAAACACAATTAAGTATTCTAAAATTTTCATGTTTCACAATGTTATCCATAATATGTTATGATCCATAGTTGAATGTTTTTGCAGGTTCAATACAACACAGGTAAACATCTTTCTGGCGGTATACTCTGTTTTCAGCCAAGACACATCTAATACCAGCTATGACATCCCTTGTTCCACATCGTCTTCCGAATCCAGCTTGAATTTCTGGCAGTTCCTTATCCAAGTACTACTGCAACCATTTTTTAATTATCTTCAGCAAAATTTTACTTCTGTGTGATTTAATGATGTTGTTTGATAATTACGACATTCTGTTGGGTCAAATTTCTTTGAAATAGGCAAATATTGATCTCTTCCAGTCGGTTCCCTAGGTAGCTATCTCCCAAATTTCTTGGCATACGCAAGTGAGTATCTCCAGTGATGCATTCATTTATTGAAACATTTCATAGGTATTCAGGCAATGCCTTCAGGCAGCTTGTACTTCTTCTTTCAATACCATGAACTCTTAAACATATGCAATATTCTGAAATGGTTGAACGTCAACCACTTCTCTTTGGTATAGTGACTATTCTTTCCATCTCCTTTGGGTATTTCTTGGGTCATTCAGTATTTTGACCATAGAATCCTAATGCAAATCAATTCTTTCACCTTGAGAAATACCAAACATACTCTTCCCTTTGAGGTTTCCTAAGCCCAGATCTTTGCACATTTCAATACAATACTTTGTCTTTTTGAGCCACCCTTTGAAATCTTCTATTTGACTCTTTTACTTCATTTCTTCCTTTTGCTTTTGCTATTCTACATTCAAGAGCAATTTTCACAGTCTCTTCTGATATCCATTTTGGCCTTATCTTTCTTTTCCCCTCACAAATGATTTTGTCATCATTAAAAGTCTGAATTTTAAAAAGATTCTTGAACTGGTGGCTCATAGGCATCAGCTCATTAATTCGCTATTGTTGTTACTTAGTGCCTTTGAATTGATTCTGACTCACAGCAATCTTTTTTATAGGGTTTCTGAGGAGCATCTGGTGGGTTTGAACTGTCAATGTTGTAGTTGGCCATTCAGTGGTGATCCTACAGCACCACATCAGGAGTCATTCAACTTCAGCATCTGCTTTATCTTTAGTAGTTTTTCTACTAAATTCACCATGAAGCTCCAAGAGTTTTTCCAACTCAAACTTGGGTTTCTTCAGTATTTTAACATTTCTAATGAAAACATTGTAGAAAGGGTAAATAGATTGGCTAGTTTTTCTATGTCCTTTCCAATGCTGTCTGGAATCAATTTATTGACCACTGATGATATTGGGCTTGTCCATCATCTCTTTCCACAGATGCAGCTGATTGTTTCCTATATGTTCCACCTGCTGAGGTACACATATATAGTCTGTGTTCATGTGGTTGAAAAAAGATACTTGCAATGAATAGATCCATAGTCCTGCAAAATTCTTATGAATCTCTGACCTCATTTCTATCATCAAGGACTCGTTTAGCTACTACTGATGATCCTCTTGCTTCCCATTTTCAAATTTCAATCACCAGTAATAATCAATGCATTTCATTAATCAATGCAGTTACTATTACTTAGATTATCAATTAATGCATTTATTATCATTATCAATCAATAATCAATGCATTTCATGTTTGATCAATTTCAGACTGCAGAACTTGGTAGAAATCTTCAGGTTCCTCATCTTTGTCATTAGTGGTTGATACATAAATTTGAGTAATAGTCATATTAACTGGACTCCTTTTAGGTGTATAGTTATTATAGTATCACTGACAGTGCTGTATTCGTTGAAAAATCTTGAAATCTTCCTTTTAATTATGAAGGTGACACCATCCTTTTCAATTTGTCATTCCCAGCCTACTAAATCATATGATTGTTTGATTCAAATTGGTCAAAACCAATCCATTTCAGCTTATTAATGCTTACTAGGGGCACAGTGGCTCTGTAGCATAAGCACTGGACTTCTAAAAACCACAAGATTGACAGTGTGAGCCCACCAGCTACTTGCAGAAGAGAGATGAAGCTTTCTGCTCTTGTAACGACTTACAGCCTTGGAAACCCTATTCAAGGTTGCTATGACTCAGAACCAACTTGATGGCACTTAACAACAATAATACCTACTAGGATATGGATCTTTGGGTGTTCCATTTTATTTTTGATGATTTACAAGTTTTTTGAGATCCATTCTTCACTCAATCCATGTTGTGATTATTAATGAATATTTGCAGCTATTTCTTCTAATTTTGAGTGGTGCTATATAAGCAAATTAACATTCCATAACCTTGGCTCCAGCCATATCATTAACATCAACTCTACTTTGATAGGTAGCTCATCCCCAAACTTCCAACCTGAGGGGCTAGTCTTCTAGCATTGTATTAAACAATGAATGGTCCACTGCTATTTATAAGGTTTTTAGCGATTAGTTTTTCAGAAATGGACTACCTCTTCCTTCTTACTAATCCTGTCTTAGTATGAAAGGTCCACAAAACTGTCCACCCACACTGGGTGACTTCCGGCATTTGAAAAGCCAGCATCATAACTTGAAAAATCACAGCCAACATGCACGTCACAGTTGTTATTTTGTTGTTAAGATGCTGTCAAGTCAATTCTGACTCATAGTGACTCTATACAGGGTTCCCAAGGAATGGCTAGTGGGTTTGAACCACTGAGCTAGCGATTCATAATGACCTTGCAGCTTACCCAACAGTGACACACCAGGACTCCAAACTAGTACAACAAAATGACACACAAGTGGTGGTGGGGATGGGTTGAATATAGAAACACTGCTTTCAGAAGTACACAGACCTAGATGGAGGATATGTCAAGAAACAAAAGCTTCACATTTGATAGTTTTGTTTAATAAAAGTTTCTATGATTTTGCAGCAATATACTTTTATTTACCTTTGTATAGTTAAACTCAGTACCTAACTAAATTATGACTATAATTCAAAGAAGAGAGAATAAACTAGCTGAAGACAATTCAATAAGCTACTTCATCTAATATTTTCATCACATTATTTGGTGACATTAAACACTAAACAAATTTTTTTAATTTAAAAGTTAGATCTGCACATACTGTTTTATCTTCCCGGAAGAGCCATCCTGTTTGGGCACGTGTAAAAGAAATTGATTTGGTGGATACTGCTGCAGAGTAAATATCACTGCTCATTAAAATGTCAACCTCTTCTTCTGTTTCCATCTCTGATTCCTGAGGTAGGGGAGAGAGCAAAAGTCACATAGGTTTTTTTAATGCTAGAATATGAAAATATGAACAATTAAAATATTACATAATTCAAAAAAAGAAAAACAGGTTCTAAATGTGAAGTTACTTGTTCTAAAAATAATTAAAGCAATTTAAAATTCACAGTCAGTATTTTCTCAAATAAATTATAGTTTATTTACTTTCAAAGACTATGAATCTGTAAAGCAAGATATATGAAATACACAACTCTTACATTTTTAAGATATATAATGGCAGTAATATGAAATGATTCATTTTAGACATGCATCATCTATATTGCATTTTTAAAAGATGATTTTAAAAATTAAGCTGCCAGAGAAGCACAAACTAGATGGTGGATAAGGTAGAAGTGCAGTGAGGAGCTCCATCAGCAACAATACTGAATACTGGACCAAACAGGCCCAGAAAATGGTCCCAGGACTCTGAACCACATAAAAGGAATATTTAGAAAGTTGGAAGGCTTACAGCCAATGGAATTTGTAGCAGAAGCAAGAATTCCAGGCTGTCTAATCTGCAGTGCTCAGCTGCTCCCTGAGCAGCTATCTTGGGCAAGACCAAATGGGAGAAGGATAAGAACAGCCACAGACACCTAACAGAAATGTGGAGATAAAGATGTGGATATTCTTTTTTCTGTTCAGTGGTCTCTAGCTGTCTGCGTACCTCCATTCTGATGACTAGAGAGCGTGCCTGAGTGAGTGGACACCTCACCCCCAGCCCCAGAGGGTCCTATTAAGCATGCACACACAAATCTCCTCAAAAATTAAAGGGAATAGTTTCCACTTAAAACCAAATGGCAGCACAAAATGGCCACAGGCAGCCCTGAACTATATGTCACTAGGAAAAAGGCCAAAAGGCCTGAGTGGGACAGACAGACTAAAAAGGAAATGGGCTGAGAATTAAATCCTAAGTTACGTCATAAAGACCAATAGTGGTATCATGAAATTTCTCAGGAAGAAGAGTGAAAAAGCCCATCTCCTGATCACATCTACCTGGAGGCAATCAGAAACCATAAAAAATACCAAAACACACACCCATTTTAGTATTAAGGTCACAGCTAACTACTGATACTGAATATGCCCCAAAAAACAGAAGCAGATGACCATAACAGCACATGTCCAGAAACAAGATAAAGTGACTGAGACAAATGAACTGAAGGTGGCAGGCTTTGGAAATGCCTGAGATGGAATTCAGAAAAATAATTATAAAATGTATCAAAACACTTTACAATGGAGTTAAGAAAAATAAGGAAGAAGTCAGGGAACAAACAAATTAGATACAGCTTTGGAAACAATGCAAAACCTACAGAAAAAGGTCCAAATGATTAATAATAGAATATCAGAAATGGACAATACACTGAAAGGGCAAAGGACTAGAATTGAAGAGATGGAAGCCAGAACTAGTGATCTGGAAGACAAATCTCTCAATACTACTAAGATAGAAGAACTGCAGGAAAAAGGATTAAAAAATCTGAAGAAGGTCTAAGATTCATGTTGGACAACATAAAAAGGAATAGCTTAAGAATTATCAGCATTCCAGAACAGGAAGAATCACAGAAGTCCACAGAGGAGATAGTTGAAGAGCTGATGGAAAAAATTTCCCTAACATCCTGGAAAGTGAAAAGATAAGCATTCAAGAAACTCAACGAACCCCAAAAAGGATAGACCCTAGAAGAAAATCACCAAAACATATATTAATCAAGTTCTCCAAAATCAAAGATAAGGACAGAATCCCAAAAGCAGCTAGAGAAAAGAGAAGTATAACATACAAAAGCAAGCAAATCAGATTAAGCTTGATTTTCTCAACAGAAACCATGCAGGCAAGAAGGCAATGGGGAGACATATATAAAACTCTGAAGAAAAAAAACTGCCAATCAAGAATCCTCTACCCAGGAGGGAGGGTGGGGGTGATTTCAAAACATTCCAGGATAAACAGAAGCTAAGGGATTTTGCCAAAGCCAACCCTGCACTGAAAAACATCATAAATGGAGTTCTGTGGACTGAGAACCAACAAGAACAGACAACAACCAGAGAACCAACAAGAACAGACAACAACAACACCCGGAACTCAATCTACAAATGGAATAGTCAAGAACAGAATAAAACTTTAAGAACAAATTGAGAGGATCTGGGAGGTCAGTCTATGATCAAAACAATTACAATGTGAAAGAAGGTAAACACAGAGGAACAGATATCCATGTGAGAAGGTCAGGTAGATTACAGGATAAAATAGACTGTCTTAAATAGAGGGAAAAGTTAATGGAATATAAGATAACCACAACGGTGGCGTTGGCATGGGGGGTTTAGGAGGAGGTTGAGGGAGGTGACAGTAGAGCACAGGGTAGGTGACAGACACATCATACATAGTTTGGATGTTTGGAAGGGCAATACAAAAAGGGGAAGGAGGTGGAAGACCAAGGTAGCTAGGGGAACACTGAGACAGGTTTGCATGGGCTAAGTGGGACAAGGTAAATGGTGATGCATGCTCAACCTTGGAACAACAGGGCTCTGTGATACAAGGATTTAGACATAGTTTGAAGAGGGGAAATAATACTAAACTGCTTAACTGTCTTATGAATATT
>NW_006408566.1:746631-750922 GCF_000296735.1 Chrysochloris asiatica | reverse complement strand
AATTATTATATATGCCTGAGTGTTTTAAAAAAAAATTTTTAAGAGCTAAAGTGAATAGAGAGAAATACTGTTAACTGATGGTACATGGAGAGGATTGTAATTAAAGTGAATAGAGAGAAATACTGTTAACTGATGGTACATGGAGGGGATTGTAATTATTGTGATGAAACAAGTTGTATGATTTGTTGAATGTAAAATTGATGCTCTGCCCTGAAAACTTTGACTTAATCCACAATAAATACTTAAAGAGAAAAAAAAATGGAGCTGACAGACCTGAAACAAAGTATCTACATGGATTTGTTTGTTTTTTATAAATATAAATGAATCTTACTTTAGCTCTTTTTTTTCATCCAAAGAGCCACCATTATCATTTTAATCATTCAGTAAGTTCTGAGTGAAAAACGAAGGGAGGAGAACAAAAGAGAGGCATGAGGAAGGGAAGGGAAGAGAAAACATTTTCTTTGTCGGCAGACTTTCAGACAACTCTGACATGCCTGGTTATATAAATTTGCCCTCACTTTGAGATGACTAATCAATCCCTGTTGTTGTTAAGTGCCACTGAGTCAGTTCCAACTCATAGTGGCTGGTTTGTTTGAACTGCCGATCTTACAGTTGAAACAGCCCTTGAAGTCGAGTGCTTACCCTATAGCACCACACCTGGACTCCGAACCAACCACTAAGCACAACACATTCTTCATCACAATCACCTTTACTTGCTGCAGTACAGCTTTTAAATTTCTGAATAATCTTTGAGTCTTTCCTTGCATTCAATTTAAAATGCATAAGATCATAAGCATTTGTTCCAAACTACCTAAAAATCCCAGTTAAAGACAGAAAAACAAAGAAACAAATCTCACTCATAGCCCAAAGACTCCCTGTATATTCCTTATAGAAAAGAAAGGAAAGGAAAATTAGTCCACATTTTCTAAACTTTAGTAAGTACTCTTACTTAAGCATTTTTATCCTTTATATATCCCCTGACAAAGTAGTGGTTACACATTGGGCTACTAACTGAAAAGTCAGAAGTTGAATCTACCAGCCATGGGAGAAAGATGAGGCTTTTTGCTCCCATGAAGATTTAATGCCTTGGAAACCCTACACAGGGTCATTATTAGTCAGAACCAACCTGAAGGCACACCACCACTACTATCACATATCCCCTAGTGTTGGCATATAATGAATGACAAATCAATTATTTGTCAAATGAGAGAGGGACAAAAGCTGTATGCTTCCTTTAAAATGAAAACAATAAATGATCATGCACAAAAAGGTACTGTGAACAGGTATAAATACTAGGTTCTTTTTCATAATTGGCCAGGTGAGATGCTCTAATATTTAGTACCCTGCAAGTGGAATACAGGAGACAGAATCTAAATAGTTGCCTGAGAAATGTAAGCCATAGGTTTACACTGACTAGAGGTAGTATTCATACTCATTTTCTATTCTTCACCACCAAACTTTCCCTCAGATATAGTCCCTTCTCGAACCATCTTTGAACCAATATAAAACAACAGCAAAGACTTGGGAATGAAACATTTCCTCCACCACTGTAAGTAAGGGATGGAAAATCCTGGCATTACAGCTAAAGTTCCAATATCTGAAACCATACTCTTGTTAACCCAAATTAATTCTGAACCCAATTTTCTAAAAAAAAAAAAACATTGGCTGAATCAAGTCATATACACCATTCAAAAATTCTATTTCAAGTATATTATGAACTCAACCAGGATTTTATGGAATAATCTGAGACATGAACACTTCATATAATACTATGAAGAAGTTGGGGAGCATGGTGGCTCTGTAAGGTAAGTACAGGACTGTGAACCACAAGGTTGGCAGTTTGAGCCCACCAGTCACGCCACAGGAGAAAGATGAGACTTTCTGCTCCTGCAAAGATTTAAAAAGCCTCAGAAATCCTATACATGGTGACTATGAATTGGCACCAGTATGACAGCACTTAACAACAACAAAGTTAGAAGGAACCCACATGACACTAGAATAATCACTGGACTGCTAACCACAAAGTCAACAGTTCACCAGCCACACCTCAGGAGAAAGATGAGGCCTTCTGTTTCCATAAAGATTTACAGCCTCAGAAACCCTACACAGGGTTGCTATGAAGAAATTTATCTTAAGTACCAAATACCCTACTTTCAAATAAACTTCTGAGACAACTCTAATCAGAAACTGACCATCTCCTAAAAAACATTATTGAAAAACAGCTGCTATAAGTTTTCATATGCACATTAGGATAAATAACAAATATCCTCTGAGGATTACTTCTCAAAATCTAGCTTCTCTGTACCTGAGCCACTATAAAATACAGTCACACATATACACAACTACCCTGAACATCAGTCCTTTGGTAATCTCATCAATACTACTACATCAACTAACACAAGACTGGTCTTCATCTTTAGTTTCTCTTTTGGTACTAATTTCCAAGGAGCTCCGGTAGAGTAGTGGTTACAAGTCGGGATGCTAACTAACCTCAAGTCAGAAGTTCAAAACTACCAGCTGTTCTGCAGGAGGAAGATGAACCCTCCTGCTCCTGTAAATATTTACAGCCTCGGAAACCCTAAGGAGACCTGATGTGGCACTGTGAGATAAAGCACTGGACCGCAAAGTTGGTTTGAACTGAAAGGTGAGCAGTATAAACTCACCAGCCACTCCTTGGAAACCCTATACAGGGTTGCTACGAGTCAGAACTGACTCAAAGGCACTTAACAACAACAGAGTCCTGGTGTGGCACTGTAGGTTAATCACTGGACTGATAACTGAAAGGTCGGCGGTTCAAACACACCAGCTCTTTCTCTGAAACCCTATACTGACACGATAGTACTTAACAACATTACTACAATACCAACATTCGACATCATCTACGCTTCTTAAGTTCCTCAATAAACGTTAAAGAAGGAAAGGAGAGATGGAGGGAAAATGAAAGCAATACATGTAAGATTGTTGTTGTTAAGTTCCGTGGAGTCGGTTCCGACTCACAGTGACCCTGCATAGGGTTTCCGAGGCTGTAAATCTTTACGGGAGCAGAATGCCTCATCTTTCTCCCATGGAACCGCCGGTAGTTTCGAACTGCTGACCTTGAGGTTGGCAGCCCAATTCGTAACCACTACGCTACCAGAGCTCCTTACATGTAAGATTAATTCACCAAAATTACTTTTGGATCAAATCAGTACCTTGTTTAAGAATCTGTAACTCTCTCTTGTCAGTTGTAAAGAATCCTAAATTGTCTTACCTGGTTTTTAAGGCCTCCTATAAACTACTTTCCTATTGCCCAATAAGAGAGCTCTCCACTCCAGGTCTCCTTTTTATTTCCAAACAGTATTCACATTATACTTTCCCCTTGACTTTATTCATCTTGCTTGTTTCATAGAAATACCCTTTTCCTTCTCTTCTTTTAATCTAAATTGTCACTCTTCAATGTCAGAATACTAATTATTACAATGTTGTTGTTGTTATGTGCCGTGGAGTCAGTCCTGACTCAACAGCAACCCTGCACAGGATTTCCGAGGCTGTAAATCTTTATGGGAGCAGAAAGCCTCCTCTTTCTCCCGTGGAACAGCTGGTAGTTTCAAACTGCTGATCCTGAGGTTAGCAGCCCGATTCGTAACCACTACGCTACCAGCACTCCCTATTTATTATAACAGGACACATAAAAACTAAGGTCTGGGCAACGACATGACAGCTGCTATTGGTAAGTGCTGTCGAGTCAGTTCCGACTCATAGCAACCCTTTACAGGGTTTCTGAGAAGTGGCTAGTGGTTTGAACTGCTGACCTTGTAGCTCAAACTGACTTTGAAATCCAGCACATTACTCTGCAGCGCTATAACAGACTCCAGACATGGCAACAGAGAGGTCTAATCCAAAAGGTACTAACGAAGGAGCAGCAAGATGCAGTGACAACTTAGGAAATTAAAGTGATGAAAAACAAAAATGAAGTACGTGTGACCAAAAAATGTTGACTTAAAAAAAACAAAAACCATGCTTACGGCTATAAATACCAGAAAAGCTGTTTCTTTGGTTTATAGCAGGTAGAGGACATACAGCAAGGATCAAGTACTAAAGATAATGATGGTTCTTAATGGTTTTCCAATAATGGTAATGATGTAATACTAACATAAAGATAAGATGTAGGAAGATAATGTGTTATCAGAGGGAAAGGACACAAAAAGGTAGACCAAGAGGAAAAGTAATAATATAGTGTATACAGAGTAAAAAAAAAAAGGTGCTCATAGTAAGGAGATAAAGTTGGTTGTTGTTGTTGTCAGGTGCCATC
>NW_006408566.1:708383-745896 GCF_000296735.1 Chrysochloris asiatica | reverse complement strand
CTGCTCCTGTAAAGATTTACAGCCTCGGAAACTCTGTGCAGGGTCGCTATGAGTCAGAACCAACTCCACGGCACATAACAACAACATAAAGTTGGTTAGCAACATTAAAAATAGGTAGTAATAACTAGAGGAAGAAAGAAGAGGAAAAAAAGACTAATCTCCTGCAATTTGATGAACCTGGCCTATGCTTGTGTATGCAGTAGGTCAAATGAGGGCACAAATCTTTACAGCAAGGATCATTCCCATCCCCTTAGCACACAGGGTCGACAAGGCTGGGCAACTTAGACATTGGCTAACCAAAATGGGGTGCTACAAAGGCAAGAGCTCCGGTAGCGTAGTGGTTATGAATCGGGCTGTGAATCACAAGGTCAACAATTAGAAACTACCAGCTGTTCCACGGGCTTTCTGCTCCCATACAGCTTCGGAAACCCTGTGCAGGGTCACTAGAGTCGGAACCGACTCCATGGCACATAACAACAACAACAAACAAAGGCAAGAAGTGACTGGCTTACAAGCTTTCAATAAGGAACCTAGTTCCAGAGGGTGTGGGGGAAGGTAGAATCTCCACTGAGTGGTTTCCAATCTGACTGGATAGGGCTGATGAAAGGAAATGGGAAAAGACTCTTGTGGTACAATAGTGAATGATTGTTATCAGGACTGACTGTGAGTGTTGGTAAGGTAAATGTAGACCTTTTGTAACAAAAGGAGGGGAGTGGTTGATTTTGCAGCCTAGGAGTGGAGGTTCCTGAGACCATCAAGGGAGAAAAGAGGAGTGCTGGACCACATCCAGAGAAGTAGTGATGACAGAGATGGTGGCAGAGACAATGACATGGAGATGGAGTAGCTGAGGACTCTAGACTCAGGGAGGGAGAGGAGCTGTGTGCTGATGGCCAAAGGGCAGGCTTGTGGGGTGTATCCTTTGGCTGTTTGATGATGCATGGAAGGGATTGTAATCATTGCAATGAAACTAAAAATGATAGGATGAGTGTAAAGCTAATGTTCTCCCATGTAAGCTATCACATAATTCACAAGAAAACCTTAAAAAAAAAGAGTATGTGTGGGACGATAGAGTTCCCACTGAATAGTTTTCATCTGGTCTAGATGGGTCTGGTGAAAAGAGATGGGGATAAGATTCTTATGATTCAATAGTGAGTAATTGTTACCATGACTAATTGTGACTGTCACAATTGTAAGGTAGAAGTTGTGTAACAAAAACAGGGGAGTAGTTAATCTTACAGTCCAGAAACAGAGGACCCTAGGACCGGCAAGAGAAAAGAACACAAGCGGAATGTGGGACCTTATCCAGAGAAGCAATGATACCAGAGATGGAGGCAGAGACGGAAACATGGAGAGAGGGAGCAGCTGAGGACTCACTGAAAGATAGGGACTGAGAGCTGGTGGCCGCGAGGTAGACTTGCAGAATGCGCCCTTTGGTGAGGTAAATTATAATATATGCATTAGAGTTTTTGAAGAAGAGCTAAAGTGAATAGAGAGAAATACTGTTACCTGATGGTACATGAAGGGGATTATAATCATTGTATAATGAAACAAGTATGTGATTTGTTGAATGTAAAACTAATGATCTGCCCTTCAAACTTTCACTCAATTCACAATAAAAGCAAACAAAAAAAGTAGGTAGTAAGGTAATAAATGGTGAAAGGCTGTCACAGGTTCAAGAAATGAGAAGTAGGAGAAATTGAGAGTACATTTGAGTTCATCTAGGTAACAGATCATCAATGAATTCTGAGCAAACAGACTCAATGGATTGGTCAGGATGAGGACCAGATGGTAAAAATTTAAAAATAAAAAAGAGCTACGAGTTAGTAAGTGAAAGTTTTGTGATTCAGTCATCTCAGTTACACCTTTGCACTTTAAGCAATTACACTAGGATTGGACTACAGTCATTTTTTTTTTAACCATTCAGAGGAATATTGATAAGATAACATGCTCACCTTGTGGTGTATTCGCTGATAAACTTTTTGTTCATTGTCTAATACTACAAAAGATTCAGAGGGTGCCGCATCCCCATTGAAAATGAAGCTTAAATCCCCTCGTTGGCACTTCATGTCAGTAAAGTCTATTAGAGTTGTATCAAGCCTGTGAAAAATGGTAGATGAGAAACTACAGCACAATTTTGATAAAACTTCATTAATAATTTTTAAAACTTTGTTCCTTCTAAACTCAAACCAAGATACTAACACCATATGTAAAAGTCAAATTTATAGATAAAAGTTAAATGGAAAATATTTGATTTTAAAAATGCCAAAGGAATATTTAAATAAAGTCTTATCCCTACTTTGTAGATTTTTAAATATATGCTACAACAGCCAACAAGGAAAAAAAAAGATTTCCATTACTAAAGTATGCCATTTTCTTTACTATAACTATTCAATAAACGTTAACTCAACAAGAAAGCACAGAATAGGAAAGCAGTCCTATCCTTCAACATAATGTGGATAACCCAAAGAAACACAAGAGGGATATAATTCAATGGATGGACAACACTCTTGAATTTAGAACTGCCCTTTTTGATCCCCGCCTTACCCCTAACCAGTCAGTACCAAAACTTGCATAATTCTTCAACTTCACAAGCCATTTAACCTACTCCAAATTTGATTTGACTTTCCAGATTCAATCTAGCATAATCTTTCCAGTCAGTATCTCCACAGTTTGCACTCTGTGTCAAAAACTCACGGATTCTTGTGTTTTTATTGTGCTCTTTATTAACATGAAGTGGGCATGATCTGGCCCACTGAGTTAGTCTCAAGTAAAATCCCACAGATTACTACTTGTAATTTGGAGAATACTGGAGTGGAAAAAATTTGCATGTCCCTGAAGAGCTCTGTTTTTACAGAAGGCTTTATTGAATAACACCAGGATCAAGGTCACCTGACTTGCAACTCAAAAAATATAGTAACTTAATCCAAGAAATTGGTTGGCCCAGCAGTCAGATACCAATCATGCCCCAGAAAGTTCCTTTAAGACTTGGTAAGCGGGGCCCAAGCGTTGTTGACCGTCCAAACCATAGGCTCTGAGGATCAGACTTTAGCTACCTAGTAGACATAGCAAACTGTCCCTCATCTGATTATTCAGTAATGCTTGTTAGTAATCTCATACATGAGTCCTGGATATCCACAGACAAATGTAAAAACCTTCCCTAAAAGCCGAGACTGTAAATTCCAAAAAGGCAAGTCCCCCCCCAACCAAAAAAAAAAGCTAAAGAGGATAGAGAGAAACACTGTTAACTGATGATATTGTTGTTGTTGTTACGTGCCGTCGAGTCGGGTCCGACCCATAGCGACCCTGTACAGGGTTTCCGAGGGTGTAAATCCTTACGGGAGTAGAAAGCCTCATCTTTCTCCCGCGGAGCGGCTGGTAGTTTCGAACCGCTGACCTTAAGGTTCGCAGCCCAATTCGTAACCACTACGCTATATGGAGGGGATAATAATCAATGTAATGAAACAAGCTATATGAATGGTTGAATGTGAAGCTGATGATGTGCCCTGTAAACTTTCACTCAATCCAAAATAAAAACATTTAATTAAAAAAAAAAGACTTGGTAAGCGATCCCTGACTACTGATTCCCCTGGCTACTTCAAGTTTCTATAAGAACTCATGACTTTGCAGGTTTTTCCAGTTCTCATCATGGACAAGGGCATTCTTGATATCCCCACACAGAAAAAGATAAGAAAAAGGATACATCTCACATACTAGGGTTTATTATCAAAATCCTTTATCATCAAACTTTTAAGAGTGATTTTACCAGGACAACATGGATAAAACTGAGAAAACAGGGAAATATGTTAACCTATGTAAATGTAAGTGCTTTTCTAAAAGATAAAAACATCTCTTTAGAATGAAAAACAACCCATTGACTCCTGAAAGAATGAACCCTGCAGGCTGCTGCCTTTTAGCTAAATCTGTGCTCCTGGTGTACTTCCAGTGGTGTGATGTCTGCGGCTAACACCTGTGGCCTATGGCTTTGCCAACAACAACAACAAGCTGCTAACCTCAAGGTTGGCAGTTCGAAACTACCAGCAGTTCCGCAGGAGAAAGATGAGGCTTTCTGCTCCCGCAAAGATTTACAGCCTCAGAAACCCTGTGCAGGGGGGTCACTATGAGTCTGAACCGACTCCATGATGCTTAACAACAACAATACCATTACAGTTGGGCATATTCCTACCTCTGTAAGATGTGGTCTCCTCATATTACCTAAAAGAAGAGATCATTTTATATATAAATGGCCTATCAGTGAGGTGCTATGGATTCATGAGCAGGACTGCAAGGTCAGTTTGGACTGTAAGGCTGGCAGTTCAACCTACCAGCCACTCTTCGGAAGCCCTACAGGGTTGCTATGAGTCGGAACTGATTCAACCACACTTTAACAACATTAGGGTGCCCAGAACCCTGGTGGCACAGTGGGTTAAGTATTAGACTGCTAACATTTAGGCTGGTGGTTCTAATCCATGAGTTGCTCCACAGGAGAAAGCTCAGTCTGTTTTGTAAAGAATTACATCTTTAAAAACCCTGAGGAGAAGTTCTACTTTGTCCTATAAGGTTGCTATGAGTCAGAATCAAACTGATGACAGTGGGTTTGGTTACTTTTATTTCGGCTTCAAGCTTTTACTACTAAGGAACTTTATGTTCCATGTAAAAGAAGAAAAGAGTCGTTTGCCTTCATTTCCTTCTTATCCATCCTAGGTGAGGATAATGGTAGGTAGCCAGGAGTGGAGGTTAACACTAATGAGAAAGGAAATGCAGAGTCAAAGATGAAGACAGATACAAACTGTCTTGGAAACATCTGAGTCCCTAAAAGTAACCAAACCTAGAATCAGTCATAGAGGCTTCCCAATTATATGAATACAGTTCATTTTATTTCATCTGAATATCTAAAATTTGCAAATGAAAGAAGACTATCTAATACAGGTTCTACAATATTCTGGACATACTGGCATATTAAAATAGTAAGCTGTATCACACATGCATTACAAACGATATATTTTGATGCTATTCTAATGTACTAATTAATTAGTCCTTGACTCAATGTCTATGATCCAAAATATTTTTTTTTAATTTTTACTATATAATTAGCCAAGATAAGCAAAAAACTCTTAATTCAAAAGAAAAGATATTTAAGAAAAAATATTCCTTTTTGAGCTAAAAGCTTGAAAAATGTTACTACAAAGGAATATATACCTTTCCACTGAAATAGAAAAGCCTATTTTTCAAAAGTTCTCGAAGTTCACGATATTTCAATCAGTGGCTGTTATCACTGATCACCTCATAATCAATAGTACTAAGTGAAAATGTTGATGTAACACTCAATAATAATTTTGCTCATACTATCCTATTTCTGGAGTCCTGGTGTGGCTCTGTGAGTTAATGCGCCAGACTGCAAAGCCGCCGTTTAAACTACAAGCTCAGTGGTTCAAGCTCACCAATCACTCCTTGGAAACCCTATGCAGGGTCACTATGGGTCGGAACCGACTCGACGGCACTTAACAACACCATCCTATTTCTAGGAGCTCTGGTAGTGTAGCAGTTACGAGTCGGGCTGCTAACCTCAAGGTCAGCAGTTTGAAACTACCAGGCATTTCACAGGAGAAAGATGAGGCTTTCTGCTCCCATAAAGATTTATGACCTCGGAAACCCTACACAGGGTCACTGTGAGTTGGAACTGACTCCACAGCACACTACCACCACCACCACCATCTTATTTCTACTAAAGTATTAATTATTCCTTGAAACTAAAGATGATACTCTAGATAGTCACATGGATGGCCTAAGATAAAAGTGAATGTGAATGATTTCCTGTCTTCATCATGAGCTGACAGGAGTCCCGGGACTGAGTGTTTTGCTAAATTATAGTAGCTTCTCTTTAACCTACTTTCTCTTACATAATTATTCTCTTTCAGGCTTTTATTTTTATGCCGTTTTAGCCACCATGTGGTTTTATTATCGATGATTTTTATGTAATGTGATCAGACCATTTCATTTTTAAAAGCCATGTATAAATGTGAAACTTTTCTTTGGCTATATGACCTTTATTTTCTCTTTGAAGTAGAAGATAAGGTCTTCTTCCTTATGTAAAGGGAAAAGCAATGAAGATTGAAGAAGGAGGCGAAAATCTGGAACACCCCATGTGGAGAAGTTGACTTGGGATAGGAACATAGATCTCAAGGTATCATGGAGGGTCTTGAATTTGTGACCAGAGAGCATGAATTTGTGACGGCCCCAAGCTGTATGATCCTGGGATCTCACTGCCTTGATGGAGAATGAAGAAGACACTTGTTTCATACGAATGGATGCTTTGGGCTTCTTCAAGCAGCAGATCCCTGACTCAAAATGGCTTCATAATAGAGATTTGTTTGTCTCACATAGCAAAAAAGTTCAAGAGTTAGTTCAGCAATTCAATAATGTCCAAAAAGTCCAGATTATTCCCATATTTCCAATCTTCCATTCTTAGTTTTTTCATTATATCTTTGTTTACATATCATATTATTGTATGGCAGCATCAAAAAGTAGAAAGCCATGGACAGGTTTGAACGTGCCTTTGTTTTTATCAATGAAAAAAATATCTTAAAGCAGGCTTTTCTTATATGTCACTGGCTATAAGTTGTCCAAAAATGTTCATCCTCAAGCCATCTCGCTGGTTTTGTGTCGGGTGTGTGTGGTGGAAAGTGTGTAAGTCTCAGTCTCAGATTCTGATTTCACAATCTCTCTAAACTACTTTTGATATCAATTCCAGACCTATTGGTTAAAGAGGCAGTATACCAGGAAGATGAAGTCACCCTGCAGGCTGCTGCTGATGATGAAGAGGTAGGTTATGACCTGAGCAGCTGGGCTCACTTGCAATACGCCCAGACACCATGTGCAGCCCAGGATGAAGAGCTGAGCTATTGCTTTAAATGTCAGCATGTTTGTCTTCTGGATGGTTGACACTTCATTACTGAGGGAAGAAAGCTTCCTTTTCAAAATCCAAAAGACCAAGAAAAAAAACACTAAATATACACAGATAATGGCACAGATGAGGCCAAGGAAACCCCAGATGAATCCATGGCCCAGTTGTAGCCAGCACCAAGGCAGACGTTCCATAAAGGTGAGGCCTGGCTCCTGCAGAAGTTACCACAATCACAGCTAGGACTCCACAGCCGACAGGGAACATGAGCTTCGTCGTGTGTTTGCTCACACTGGAGCAGTTGACCACTGTCAGGTTTCTTGCAGTGAGGAAGAGGTGCAAGCCCTCCAACAGCATCCAGGTTAAGGCAGCCAGGTAGAGGTAGTGTAAGGCACCAGCGATGATGGCACACAGCACCTTGGGCTCAGTCTGGTCGATCCTGATGAGGAAGAGGAGGTGGGCCAGGAAGAGGGAGAGCGAGAGCTGCAGGTGGAGTGAGGTGCTGATGTTCTGGATGGCTTTACACAGGAGGAAGGTGAGGGCTGCAAGGAGGCGGCACAGCAGAGAGAGGTCCAGCCCCACGTAGTTGATCACAGTCAGCAAGGCAAGGGATCCTCCTCTACTCTGTCTTGTGCTCTGACTTTTGATTCTGTGGCTACTGCTCCTCTGCAGATCCTCTGGTTGTCACAAGTTTCTGTCTGTGGTCGAGGAGAATAAATTGTGGGGATCTTGGGATCCAAAGGATGCACTCTACTCCTGGCTCTTCTTTGGTGTTAGTGAGATTTCCCAAAACAATTTTTTCTGTGGTCGAGGAGAATAAATTGTGGGGATCTTGGGATCCAAAGGATGCACTCTACTCCTGGCTCTTCTTTGGTGTTAATGAGATTTCCCAAAACAATTTTTTTTTTTTTTTAAGAAAAAAAAGTTTACAGTAATTAAAACCTAAATTTAAAAATCAAAAGAACTAAAATAAACCTTTCTTAAGGAAGATAATAGTATTTTTTCAACTTCTAAACGTATCTATCTTTGGAAAACCATGGCATCGAATCAGTTCATTCAGTTTCACAATTTGCAGAGAACCTGTATTTCCACCCCAGATACACTGAATTATAATCTACATTTTTACCAAGATGATTTGCCAGGTGATTCTTATATCTACATCTGTGAAACACCCTAAGAATCAACTGGGGATTTTTTAATATGTATTTCTGGGGTGAAAAAGCAAATTCTCAGCAGGCATCAACCCTAAAAAAATTGCTTTGAAGCCCTATGACAAACGCTTACATAAATGGTTTTACTAATGATTCATTATGTTAAAATACACTGCTAAATTAAGTGTTAAATCCAAATCAAATTCTTTCCTATTAAATTCTCTTCTATATTTTAATGCATTTTCCAAATGTTCTATAATAAACATATACTACATGTCCACAGCACTTTTGTAACAAGAGATTATTTTTAAAAACAAATAACCCAGAAATTTCTACTTTAATCAAATTCCATTGCAAGGGGATAATTATTCTAGAACTTGCTTCCAAATAAAAGTTTTCTCTTTGCTATAATTCAACATACTACATAATTTATCTTCTTTTATACAGTTGTATTTTTTTAATGTCTGCCTCATGACATGGTTAAAAAAACAAACTGAATTGAAGTCCGAAGTCCTGGCTCTGCCACTGATTGCAATGATGCTATTATTAGGTGCTGTTAAGTCGATTCCGACTCATAGCAACCTTATGCACAACAGTAAAAAACAACCTCATAATCGTTGTCACCCTTCAGTTTGCAATATGCTTTTGTAAAAACTCACTTCCCTTCCCTGAGCTTTCTCATCTGTTAAAGGAAGCGTTCATAAGAGATAATCTTTCAAGTTAGTTCTAGCTCTCTATTGTTGTTAGGTGCCATCGAGTCAGTACCGATTCAATAGCGACCTTATGCACAGCAGAACAAAACACAGCCCGATCCTGGGCCAACCTCACTATTGTTGTCACGCTTAAAGCCATTGATGCTGCCACTTTGCCAATCCATCTCGCTGGAGGTCTTCCTCTTTTTCTCTGACCCTCCACTGTACTAAACATGATATCTTTCCCCAGGGACTGGTGTCTCCTGACAATATGTCCAAAATATGAGAGACGAAGTATGGCCATCCTGGCCGCCAAGGAACACTCTGGCTGTACTTCTTCCAGAACGGATCTATTGGTTCTTTTGGCAACCCATGGAACTTTCAATATTCTCCTCCAACACCATAACTCAAAAGCGTCAATTCTTTTATGGTCTTCCTTATTCACTGTCCAGCTTTCAAATGCATATGAGGTTATTGAAAATACCATGTGCTTGGGTCAGGCGCACTTTAGTCCTCAAGCTGACATCTTTGCTCTTCATCACTTTAAAAAGGTCTTGTGCAGCAGATTTGGCTAATGCAATATGTCATTTGATCTCTTGACTGCTGCTTCCGTGAATGTTGACGGCTGATCCAAAGTCCTTGACAACTTCAATCTTTTCTCCATCGATAAGAATGCTATTTATTGGTCCAGTGGTGAGGATTTTTGTTTTCTTTACATTAAGATGCAATCCATACCGAAGGCTGTGCTCTTCGATCTTCATCAATAAATACTTTAAGTCTTCTTCACTTTCGGCAAGCACGGTTGTATCATCTGCATATCACAGGTTGTTAACGAGTTTTCCTCCAACCCTGATGCCACGTTTTCCTTCATATAACCTAGCTTCTCGGATTATCTGCTCAGCATACAGGTTGAATAAGTATGGTGAAAGAATACAATCTTGTCGCACACCTTTCTTAATTTTAAATCATTCAGTGTTCCCATGTTCTAGAGACTTACAAATCTAAAATACAATTCAGGAGACATATGGAGCTATAAGGATCCCTGGTAGGATAGTGGGCTGCTAACTGTAAGGTGAGTAGTTCGAATCCACCAGTCACTCCTCGGGAGACTGATGAGGGTTTCTGCTCCTGTAAAGATTTATAGCCTCAGAAACTCTAAACAGGATCATGATGAGTCGGAACCAACTTGGTGGTATGCCAATTATTTATGAGTAGGCTTCAAAAAGTTTATGGAAAAATGTCATTCCTTTTCAATTCCATTTTCCATGAACTTTTTGATGCCCCTTCAAAATTAATTTACAAAACTACTAATGTAAATATAATATTGACATAGTAACTCACATTAAGTATATATTATACATATGTGTGTATTGTTGTTGTTGTTGTCAAGTGCCGTGGAGTCGATTCCAGCCCATAGCGACCCTGTATAGGGTTTCCAAGCAGCAGCTGGTGAGCTTGAACCACTGACCTTGCAGTGCGCAAATTCAGTTTGAACCCCAAGGTCAGTTTGAACCACAAGGTGGACAGTTCAACTCACCAGTAGCTTCTCAGAAACCCTATACAGGGTTGCCGTGAGTCGGAACCAATTGAACGCCACCTAACATCAACAACACACTAGGAAAGGTCTAAAAGTGTTTTAACTAGGGTTTCAATTCACACATGAATGGGTTTACTCCAAACAAAACCTGTTTACTCATATCTCTGAGATCAGAGGATGGCTGCAGGCAACTTCTTTCACTTGTTCTAGACTCATTTATTATGTGCCTTCAAAAAAAGGGGGAACAATCAAAACTGTAGCTTCTGAGGAGATCATCTGCTAGGACAATTAAATTTAAGGCAGAGAGAAAAGCACAGTCGGTTATAGTGGTTTTTTGAGGGGATTCCAAAGGGGTAATCTTGATTAGAATTTTCATAGGACACAAGATTTTAAAGAAGTTTTAAGAAAATAGAAATTTGCGCTGGTAAGAAAAAGGCCAGGACAATTGCAACAAGAATTTTTTTCTCATTACCATAACACACTTGGTCATTCTTCAAGGGAAACAAGGGTTGTCCTGACAGAATTTTGTGATTTTATGGGGAAATATTACCCCATCTACTCTATAGCCCAGACCTTGCCTCTTTAGGCTTCTTTTTGCTCCCACATCTCAAAGTAACATTTTAAAAGAACACAATTTGAATCCCACAAGGAAACCAAAACTACCATTTGACATGGTGTAAAATGAAGAGCACAGATTCTTCAGGGGAGGATTGGAAATACCACCTTTAGACGTGCATAAGCCTAGATGGAGACTATGTCAAGAAACAATAGCTTCACCATCTGACACTTCTGTTTAATAAAGGTTTCTATGAATTTTTAACAATATTTTTTTACTTACTCTCGTATACTAACATAAAGAATAAAAGTAAAATTCTGAAGTAAGTAAATAGATAGGCTAATTTGCCATCAACTCCACACATCAATCTTACTTATAAAAGGAAACAGAAAAAAAATCAAAAGTGATCATTAGAATGGTTAGAAACTAAATAAATGAAAAGGTGGATGCATGAATAGGTGGATGAATACGAGACACTAGGAAAATGCTAAAAGTGTTGTAACTAGGGTTCCAGTTCACACATGATTATAGAAGAAACTAAAAAGGACAAAAATTGAGTCTTCCCTTTGTCCCTTATTCCTTAACATATCCAGGATCAGGGATGTAACTATGAAATTTCTTCCTAGTATTTTACCAAGATTTTCACTCTATTTGCCTTCTAGGTAGTCTATAGTTCAAAAACAACAATATCTTCAGTTTGTTATCTGTCATACATCTCAAATAAGAGAATACATACATTGTAATTACATTATAGCATTTTAAATTTATAAAACTTTATCTAAATGTAAGTTATTATTGCAGAAAGAAGTTTTCTCTAAATTTCAATTTTCTGTTATTAAGAATCAAATCATCTTACCTGATATTGATACCTTGCTTGTATATTTTACATGCATCAGAAGGCAGAATTCGGGAAAGTAAAGGCACTGCATTTTTAAAAAAAAAAAAGATAAAAAATAAGTTCTAAGACAGTACAAGCTTATAAATTAAAGAACAGTACTATAAATAATTTAATAATTTACCAAAATTGTAATACTTCCCTTTAATATAGTGTTTTTCCCATTAAAAATAATATTTAAAATCATTTTTATCCTTTTTGAATAATTAAACTGTGTATGGCTAACTCTCTCATTCTTCTCCCCCCACGTTCCTTTTACTACATACACAGTAACAGAGTCAATATGTGGCCACTCCTGGGTACATACTGCAGAATATCAGGAGAGATGAGAAAATAATGTCTTCTGGTAACAAAACTCCCTTGAATAGTTAACCAGATAGGCCTAAATCATATCTGATCCTTTAAATAAATTTTAATAAAATGGCAGGAAAGTCATGTACACAACTGAGCACAATTTTTAAAGACATATTTGAGTTTGAATACTAAGTATGTGGTCTCACACTTTTTCTGTAACTCAACTTCCAAACTTTGTAAAATGGTACATACAATTTACCTATGGTGGTGGTAGTGGTGTGCCATGGAGTCTCATAAGGATGCTGCACAGGATTTCTAAGGCTGTAAGTCATTACGGGAGCAGAAAGCCTCAACTTTCTCCTGTAGAACCACTAGCAGTTAGAACTGCTAACCTTGAGGTTAGCAGCCCAACTCATACCACTACACTACACAGATTTCTATATTCCAAGGTCACTGCTATAACTAAAATCCATATCACAAACTATGAGGGTGAGCCAAAATTTGTCCACACTCCAGTTATATTAAAACACCCGTACACATCCATGGCTGATGACAACATTGAGTGTGCACATGAAATAATCTGTCAAATAGAAGACAAGTGACAGTAGATTATGTGGCAAATTATGTACCAATCAGCCATGGCTCTGTCTATCAAATAATCCATGACAGACTTGGATTTCAAAAAGTTTGTGTGAGATGGATACCAAAACAACTCCCGGAAGAGAATAAACACAAGCATTTGGGTATCTGTAAACAAAATTTAAGGAGTTCTTGTAGCGTAGTGGTTACAGGTCAGGCTGCCAACCTCAGGGTCAGCTCTTCGAAACTACGAGCTGTTCCGTGGGAGAAAGATGAGGCTTTCTGCTCCTGTAAAGGTTTACAGCCTCAGAAACCCAGTGCAGGGTCATTATGAGTCAGAACCAACTCCACGGTATTTTACAATAACAACAACAAACAAAATTTGTACTGATATTCAAAAGAAGGTGAAAGTTTTGTGTTTTTTTAAATTCATTACGGTGACAAGACATGGATTCATCATTATGAGACTGAGAATAAACAGCACGGTATGGAATGAAAACATCTTCAATCGCTGACCAAGAAAAAGTTCAAAAGTCAACCATCAGCTGGAAAATTGATGCTTACAATTTTCCTGGGAGCCTCAAGGTCAATATTGGAACACTATCAGGAAAAAGGTTAAACAATCAATAGAGCTCCTTACAATGAGAGGCTCACTGAAGAGCTGAAGTCTAAACTTCAGATTAAATGCAGAGGACTGTTATCCAAGGGCATTGTGACCCTACATGACAAAACACATCCATACACCTTTGCCCACATTGCTGACACTCTGCAAAAACTTCGTTTTGAGGGGTTAAAGCATCCTCCCTATAGTCCTGATCTTGCTCTATTAGACTTCACCTGTTTGGTCCCCTGAAAGCTGCCTTTCGAGGACAAAGATTCACCTCTGATGAAGAAGTGAAGACAGCAGTGCATTCATGGCTTATAAGCTCAGCCTAAAACATTTTTTAATGAGGGAATACAAAAGCTTGTTGACAAAGTGTATTGAAAAGCAAGGAGATTATGTTGAAAAATTATATATTTATCTCTTCTGAAAGTTAATTAAAATTAAATTCCACAATCAAGAGTATGGATAATTTTTGACTCACCCTCATATATTTTATTTTATTATTTTTTGTCTATTTTTTTTAAGAGTACGGGCTAGTTTATGGATAAATAAATCTACTGATCAGGTTATAATAAACTACAAGTACCACAGGAAAGAAAAAAGTGTAAAGCTCAGAGTTCTTGAAATTAAGATGTCATCTGTATATTTTTGTTGTTGTCAAGTGCCATAATCAGATCCAACTCACAGTGACCCTGTATAGGGAGAAAACTAATGGGTTTGAAATACTGATCTTGTGGTTAGCAGTCCAGTGCTTATTCTACAGTGCCACACCAGGACTCTCAGCTGTACATGAGGATAATGAATATATGTGTGCATGTTTGTGGATATGTCTAAAATGTAATACATATACAAGGGGATTTAAAAGGTTCATAGAAAAATAAAACTGAAAGATAATGAAATTTTTACATGAACTTCCACAGGCCCCTTATATGTCCTACAAAACTCAGTGTTTTTAAAAAGGGTAGTATAAAATTAACTTGAGAAAGAATCAGTAGAGCTCCTTACAATGAGATGCTCACTGAAGAGCTTTCTGCAGAGAAAATTAAAGGTTAATTTCTTAGTTAACATTTTTACAGGAAAACTGGTCTAAAGTAACGAGCATGAAGGAAGAGCTTCGATCACTTATATAGATTTACATTACTGTTATTCATCCCAACTTGTGTTTCTTATCAAGAAAAATGTTTTCAGTAAATTATTTCTTATGTTCTTTAACTAGGGTAACTCTTAGTTAATATTCCTTTTTGGCTGGCAACACATTTTTTCTTATTTTTATATAATAAGATGTAGTTCTAGAAAATTGTTTTCAAGGGCAGAAATATAATTTTTAACTCATATATCAGAAATATAATAAATATATGACCTTCCCCTTATATTCCTATTGGAAGTCAATGAAATATGCATGTTTCATATGTTATAATACGATAAGATCATTCAACTATGAACTATGGAAAATGTATACAGGTCACCAACGGAAAGGTCATTAGGATCAAATTTCCTATTTGAACATAAAGATTTTTTGCCCTAAGTGATCTCAAATTTAAAATGGGGAGGAGAGACACTTGTTTTGCCAGAGTAAATCAGTAAATAGCTATAAAATATCCAGAAAATAAAGGACTTTTATAAATAGCTGAAACAGTTTACAGTCAAGTAGTACGCTAAGACAGTAGCTATAAAGTAAGCCAGAAATGTCTGAATTATAAAGTAATCAAACAGTATCAATTTTCACATTCAGAGATCAAAACACTATTATTCCAACTTCTTTAAATTCAGTAATTCAAGAACCTTGTATTTAGTATTCCTTCTAAAAATGTCTGATATTTAAAATTTTTAATCTGCTTTTTGACATAAAAAAAAGTAGCTAATCAAATTGAGGGAAGTGTGGTGGCTCTGTAAGATAAACTTTGGACTGGTTGACAGTTTGAACTCACCGCCGTTCCAAGGTAAAAAGATAATGCTTTCTGCTCCCATAAAGATTTACAACCTGGAAAACCCTATACACAGCTGCTATGAGTTTGAACCAACTGGACAGCACTTAACAACAATAACAACAATCAAGTTGACAAAATTAAGTATTTGTTGTTGTTGTTTTTGTTGTTAGGTGCCATCAACTCACAGTGACCCTGTATATGGTCTCCAAGGCTATAAATCTTCATGGAAGCAAAAACTCTTATCCTTCTCCTCTGAAGTAGCTAGTGAGCTCGAACCACCAACCTTGTGGTTAGCAGTCCAGGGCTTATCATACTGTGATACCTGTGCTCCTAATTAATATTAGCATTAGGTTTTATAACCATTATATTCAACACTATAAAAATAATTTTCTTCAGGCCAGGAATCAGAACTGCTAGTATTTGTACAAAATAATTATTTTCACACTTGCATTTCTGCATGAATATACATCTTATAATAAAATATAGCATACTCTTACCCCAGCTTTGAAAATCCCAGTGAAGTTTTAGGTAAAAATCACCTAGCTGAGAAATAAAATGAATAATTACTAAACATACTTCAATTTATAATTCTTACATCTACTTAATGTTTTTTCTTTAAAAAATATGTTATTATAAAAGCTCTACAGACAGGGTAGGACATTATAAAAAAGCTCATATCAATGTTTAAAAAAAACAATGCTAAAACCAGTTACTACTTAAGACTAACAATTGACACTATACAAAAAAATACTTAAACTTACAATTACTCTTTAGATACAAAATCAGCCTACCTCTTTCAGGGCTTTTAGTAATCGAGGTCGTTTTTCTTCAACACTTTCCCTGGATTGCTGCTTAAGTTTCCTTAAAAGTGCTGTAACTAAGTTTAAATGGAGAAAAAGAAAAAGTAATTTAAAGTAATGTTCACCATGCTAAAAAAATACCATAGGTTTCTCAGATACTTATAAAACAATATGGTGAATATGTTAGTTACTTAGTAAAACTGAGATGTTATTGTGTTGTTAAGTGTTGTTGAGTTGGTTCTGGCTCAGAGCAGCCCTATGAGGTTTCCAAGGAACAACTGGTGAGTTTGAGCCACCAACCTTACAGTTAGCAATTCAGTGCTTATCCTACAGTGCCATACCTGAACTCCAATAATGAGATGATTCCCAAGAAATATTAAGGAAAATTTATCTCACATCAACTTAAAACATATTAATATCCATTTTCCTAGTTGCTAATTATCTATCAGTAAGGATACTCCTGACTGTGCCAAGATCTACTAATATATCATTTCAATGATGTAACCTTAATCTCAAAAAGAATGTGAGACAAAATCCCACTGAATTCAACTTTTTAAAAACATGAAATCACCTTGTAAATATTACCAGGCATATATTTTTATATTAAAGTTTGCATCCTCACATACTACCTATGCAATATAAAAAATTAATCCTAAAAATCTAAGAAAATTCTAAGTCTTCCACAGTATTTTCTAAATAGTTAGAGTGTGTGCTTTAGACACATAGTTGGAGTTTGGCCCCACCTTTACTACTTATTAGCTGTTTTTTTCCTTTCTTATTAATGCTGGTACAGTTGATATTGCATTGACTCTGAATTTACAATAATTACTAATGGAGTCCTGGTGTGGTGCTATAGGATCATCAATGGGCTACAAGGTGGATTTGAACTACAAGGTCAGCAGTTCAAATTTACCAGCCGCTCCTCGGAAACCCCATACAGCGTCACTATAAGGAGGAACCAACTGAAAGGCACTTAATAACAACAACAACATCATAAGATTGCTGAATTAATTATCTTTTAAGTTAATGAATAAACAGTTTGTTTCATGTTCTGGGAAGTAATGAAAATATAAGCACTAGGTAATTGTGTATATACAATTAGTAATGGAATATTTTTCAAAGATATCATTCAATACAAGAAAATCACTGTAAGACCAAACCTCAGTTACTAGGGACTTAAATCTTTTGCATTACAATATATTTGTAAATATTTTGTAACGATTTTCCATGAGAATTGTTTCTTAGCCTTTCTAATAGATTATGCATTCTTAAAGCACAGAGACTGTCTTTATTCTCCACACCTTATTGGATACACCTCTTATGATAACAATTCCGTAAATGTTCAATAAGTGAAAGAATCCTTGAAATTCACAAAAATCTTACTGTGGGTCAGAAACCCCTGCTCCCTAATTGTTAGTAAAAAAAATATATATATATATATATATGCTTATACAATTGTTCCCCAAAACTCAAAATTTTATTTCATGTTAAATCTTATGTGTTTAGTATTAAATTTAATTTCATAATTGTTATAAAAAAATTTCAGAAAATCCACAAAAATATTTGTATAATACAATACAAATATAACTAAAACATAAGAAGCAGCCTGGAAGAACTCAAAACTTATCATCAAAATAATAAGACAGAATCCCTATAACATCCAAGGAATGTTTAAGGCCATGTATTTTTTTAAATAAAATTGCTAAGATTCTTTATTGTTCCTTCTAAGTTGATCATTTCTAGGCTCAAACTGTAAAAAGATAAAATAATACCAGAAAATAATATTAATAATATCATATTCAGATCCAGATATAAATTTTTAATAAATCTTTCTACTACTAAGATGTGCTACAAAAAAAAAAAAGACCTGCTTTTGAAACTGGAAAAAACAAAAAACAAAAACTAGAGCATAGTAGAATGGAATAATTAAACATGCTATATATTTTGAAGAAGTATATTTTATGTTTTTTTAAATAGTCATTTAAAGACTAAATAAAAGAGACAGATTTGCTCCTCAGTTCTAGTAAAACCTATGTTATTGGTGGTTAAGTGTTGTTGAGTCAGTTCTGACTCAGAGCAATCCTCTATAGGGTTTCCAAGGAGTGGCTAGTATGTTTGAACTGCTCACCCAGCAGTTAGTAGTTCAGTGCTTATCAGACAGCACCACAGCAGAATTCAGCAAGCAATTAAAGAGATATTTACTATATAACAAACTGCAATTATTTTTCATTCCTATTAATGTCCCAAATTTGCCAGAAATGAGTCAGGTATCTACTTTGTCCTGAATGAATGAAAACATTCATAAGAATATAATTATGGCAGAATGCTTTGAAAAGAGAAAAAAATAGTAACATACTTTTAAACATACTTTCTCAATTCTTTTTGTGAACTACCCAAAGTTCAAATTCCTAAGTCATGAATAATTAATATAGAAGTTTATTAATAACTTTGAAGAATCATAGCATGGAACAGTAATTTATAGAACTTACTCATTTGTCTATCTCCATAACTGATAGCTTCCGCCAGAGGACTCCATCCCTGAGCATTTTTCACTTTTACTGGAGCATTGTGGGCCAAAAGTAAATGAGCACATTCTGTAACATAAAATAGTAACAACATAAAAAAAAATTTTTTTTAAAAATCAATTTTTAGAACCTCTAAATACAAACACCATGTAAAAGTTCCATAAACCAAACAAATAAAAGTAGAACTACAATATGTACTATATAAAATAAAGAATTAAATTTAATTTTAAAAATTCTTGTGTATTTAAACCAGGTCATTTCAAGAAGTATTCATGCTACTACCTACATATAAACAAGATCTATCTTCAAACAAAGTATTTCTTCCCTACTAATTATTCCCTAGCGTATTTTGGAGGAGTGCAATGGCTCTGTACAGTAAGCATTGGACTGCAAACCACAAGGTCAGTAGTTCAATCCTACCACTCACTCAACCAGAACAGACAAATACCAAAGAATGACATATGGGAACTCAATTCACAAATAGAAGAATTGAGAACAGAATAAAACTATAAGAACAAATTGAGGGACTCTGGGAGGTCAGTCTATGATCAAAACAATTACAATGTGAAAGAAGGTAAACACAGAGGAACAGAGATCCAGGTGGTGAGAAGGTCAGGTAGATTGCAGAGATAAAATAGCCTGTTTTAAGTGGAGGGAAAAGTTAATGGACTATAAGGTAACCACAATGGTGGGGGTGGAGTGCAGAGGGTGAAAGAGAGAGATGAAGGGAGGTGACAGTAGTACACAGGGTAGGTGGCAGACACATCATAGTTCAGGTGTTGGGGAGAGCAGTACAAGAAGGGGGAGGGGTGGAAGAACAAGGTAGATAGGGGAACACTGACAAAGGTTTGCCTGGGCTAAATGGGACAGATGTAAATAGTGATTCATGCTCAACCTTGGAACAACAGGGCTCTGTGATACAGGGATCTAGGCATACTTTGAAGAGGGTAAATAATACTAAGATGCTTGACTGTCTTATGAATATTGGTTTCCCTTGCCTACTATTGTAAAATAGACACCTGAGGAGGATAGAAAGGAATGTCGAGAAACATGATTATGAAAGCTTGTAAACCTGTCTTCAGCCTATAACTGATTAGAATACCTAAAAGGGGTTCTACAACTAGCCCAGTGAAAAAAAGCCTCTTGCAGAGCCTTTGAATCTTCAGTGGAATCCTGAGTCCCATCCAGAACCTTCTGAGGTGGGACATTCCCCCTAGAAAGGACAAGTAAACCAGCCTGGAATAGCTAGAGATACAGAAGATACATCTTCAAAGAAAGATCATCAGGAAAAAACAAAAACAAAAATGTCAACATGACTGGCTACTACAAGAATAAGCAATCTGATTGCTGGGACGGCATCTAGGCTACCAATCAAGTTCTTTCAGGACAAACCCCCCTCCAAGACTGAAACTCAAAGAGAACACAAGGGCAAGCATGTTAAGCTTGCTGGCGACCACACAGGTCTACTGGGGAGTGGAAGAGGGAGAAAGACAGCAGTGAAGAAATGGGCTGAGTTCAACCATGGTCCATTGACTCCCACTGACCTGGAGATGAGAGAAAGAAGAGGAAGGGCTGGTTGGTCCAAAGTGTGGTGAGACCTGGAGACACCAGAGCCCATGAACAATGACATAGCCACAGAGGACTAGAGCTGAGAGTGAATTATCTAGCAGATATAAAGTGAGGGAAGATGCACAAGAATACCAAAACTTGCAGACAGTACCCATTTGACCTAGCCTCAATGGCTTGATAATCAGAACGTAACTAGAGGATGATTTTTAAAAAAACAATTTTTGATAAAGGAAACAATGGTAAATTGCTACAATTTGATGAACTTGACATACACTCATGGAGGTAGCAGTTCTAAATAACAACAGAGAGGAAAGGAGTCTTCACATCAAGTATCAGTGCTATCCTCTCTGTACACAGGGTAAACCGGGACAGGCAACTTAGATATTGGCTACCTAAAATGAGGAGGTGATAAAGGTACAAAGTGATGGGCTTACAAGGTTTCAAGAGGGAGTTTAGTTTTAAGATCTTGTGGGAGAAGAAAGAATCCCACTGAATAGTTTTCATCTTATCTAGATGGGTCTAGTTAAAAGAGATGGAGATAAGATTCATATGATTCAATAGTGAGTAACAGTTATTGTGACTAATTGCGATTGTCACAATTGTAAAGGTATAAGTTTTGTAACAAAAATGGGGCACCAGTTAACCTTATAGTCCAGAAACAAAAGACTCTAGCACCATCAAGGGAGAAGAGCTCAAGCAGAATGCAAGACCTTATCCAAAGAAGCAGCTACACCAGAGATGGAGGCAGAGATGGGGACATGAAAAGAAGGAGCAGCTGGGGACTTTAGATTCATGGGAAGAGAGGGACTGAAAGAGGGAAACTTGAAAAATGTGCCCTTTGGAGGTGTAAATTATGGTACTGGCATAAATAAGCATTATTAAAAATCTTTTACCTGATAAGATCTAAAGCGACCCATGGACCAGGAGGTGACAAAAAAACAGGGTATTTAGCCCCTCCAATACTTCACAGACCCCAGGGAAGGATCCTCAAGACACGCACTTTCAGGTTTTCCCATGACTCCTTATGAAGTCATAAGTCTTACTTATATTTCTCTCCGTTTGAAATTCTGTTTCTGTTTGTTCTTTTTGTAAATTCCATGGGCAACTTTGGTTGGGATATCAATTTTTGGTCTTTGGGTGGGCATGGTAAGGAAAGTAACTCCATTTTCTTAGCTGGGAGTAATTTTTGTGCACTTTGGTACAGGAGCCATGAGGACCTTGTACAACTTGCTGAGAAAATGTTTAGCTTCACTTTTGGTAAATTTTGCTGTCTCAGACTGTGGTGTGCATTTCTGGTGGAATCAGTAAAAGTCATGCAAAAAACTTGGCAGGGGGACAGGCACCAGTTTCAGACTTGTCTTGAAAACACAAGTTAACACTGTATTTCACAATGTTCTGATGTTATCCGTAAGATTTGCATCTTATATCACTATATCTGACAGTATTCCACTGCTATTCCTCAGATTTTCAGAGGTTAACCATTCAGAAGCAATCTTCCTCTCCTTCTTCCTTTCTGGAATTCTCTGCTTTCTTGGTAGAGTCTGTCTTAGTATAGCAGATCCAACGAAACCTGTCAACCAATGATGACCGGACTGGTATTAAAAATACAGGTGGCAAAGTTTCCAGCATCACATTAAAATGCAAGCCACCACAGTATGACAAACTAACAGGTGAGTAGTGGTTGGCATATATATTGTTGCTAGGTACCTTTGAAGTCTGTTACAACTCATAGGGGCCCTGCATAGGGCTTCTGGGGCTGTAAATCTTTATGGAAGCAGAAAGTCTTATCTTTCTCCTACTGAGCAGATAGTGGGCTTGAACTACCGATCTTGTGGTACACTGTCCAGAGCTTATCATAAAAAGCCACCGTGATATACGGCTAGAATATTCATTATTGGTACACTAAAGATAAATGAACATTTAAGCTACCAAATTAACTATATAAAATCACAATCATAATTATATTATTCTGGGAGGTGGGCTTGATGGCAGAACAGGCAGAAGGGCCGTGCAGAATCCTGTTAGCAGAAACATGGAAAACCAGGTGAAACAGATTGGAAGGGCTGTCTTGGAACTCTGAACTCCATATAAAGTGGTAAGTCGGCAATTCAGATGCTTACTGAGAGGAAGGTTTGGAATAGAAGCAGCAAAGAAAAGGGTTTCTGAACCAAGATGACCTGTGAGCTACAGACTTTGCAAATGGGGGGAAGTAGGCAGAGACAGCACAAGTTGGCTCACAATGCAGAAACCACCCAGTGATCTACAGAAACAGAGCTGCAAGTGTCCCTCTTTTTTTTCCCCCAATCTTTTTTGCTTTTCCATGTTACACCTTCGCTGCACATTCTTCACATCTCCATGCAGATGACCAAAGGGATGTCTTGCATGTGTGTGCTCACCCCCAGGAAAGGTCCAGTGTCACTTGCACATCGTTTTATAACATGGAGCGATTAACACTGATCTGTGGAGATGCTCGAAGGAAGGATTTGCCAGGGGTACAAACAGGAAACAGATTCAGGAGTCTAAGTCAGCTTTGAAGACTAGAGTCCATTTTGTTGGTCACTCATATTTTCCAGAGATACTTGATTTTCTATTTCATTTTAGGCTACTGTTTCTTTGATTTTGGGGGGTCTTATAACTTTATATAAATGTCTTTTCTGGGTTTTTATGTTGCCTGACTTTGGGGTTTAGCCTTGAAACTGACCTGCCTTCTATTTTTGTGGTTGTTCCTATCCATGCCTCACCTAACAAGAGACAGCAACTCCGGCCATACAGCAAAGCTACTTTTGCACCCTGTAAACCCCACCAATAGGGCAAGAACCAATACCAGCTGCTATGTATCAACACCTGTTAAAAACACTTTTTAAACAATACATACCTGTTAAAAACACTTTTAAAGGAACCTGCAAGGGCAGTGAATAGAGAAACACATCTCCTGATCATACCTACCAAGAGGCGAGTGAAGTGTGCTTAAGAATACAACATCATACATTCATCTAATTAACACAAGTACAACAGCACCACATGCCTAAAAAGCAGCAGAAAATGTCTGCTAACATGCAGAAACAAGATGGAGTAGCTCAAACAAATGAACAACAAGAAGAGCAAGGAATATGATTAGAGGGTGAAGAGAGTTTGGAACTGTCTGAAGGGGAATTTAGGACAATGATATTGAGATGCATCAAAATGTTCCACAGAAAAGCAGAGAAAAATAAGAAAAGTAGTCAGAAAAGTGCTACAGGAACAGTTGAGCAAAATTGATACAGTTTTATAATCAATAAAACAAACTGCAAAAAGAAGTCCAGATGATTATTGCTAAAATATCAGAAAAGGACAACACACTGAAAGGGCAAAGGAGTAGAACTGAAGGGATGAAAGTTAGAATCAGTGAGTTTGAAGGCAAATTTCTTAATTCTGCTAAGATAGAACAAGCAGAAAAAAGAATGAAAAAATCTGAAGCCTAAGAATCATGTGGGACAACATGAAGAGGATTAATAACCTGAGGTTGACTGGAATACCAGAACAGGAGGGGGAACTACAAAAGAGATGGTCGAAGAACTGCTGGAATAGAATTTCCCTAATATCTTGAAGGATGAAAAAATAAGCATTCAAGAAGCTTAATGAACTCCTGGAAGGATAGACCACAAAAGAAAATCTCTAAGATATATCATAATCAAACTCTCCAAAATCAAACACAAGAAGAGAATCCTAAAAGCAGCTACGGGGGGGGGAAAAAAAAAAAAGTTACATACAATGGAAAGCTACTAAGATTAAGCTCTCATTTCTCAGCAGAGACTTAATTGAGAGACATATACAGTACTCTGAAAGAAAAAAAACTATTAACCAAGAATCATATACCCAGCAAAGCTGTCAATCAAATATGACAGTGAAATCAAAATATTTCAGGATAAATTGAAATTAATGGATTTTGTAAAGGCCAAACCAGAACTCTAAAATATACTAACATTAGAATGTTCTTTGGACTGAGAATCAACAAGACCAGACAACAACCTGATAACTGACATGTGTGGCAACATCACCTGGAACTCAATCCAGAGATGGAAGAGTCCAGAGCAGAACAAAACTGTAACACTAAAATTAAGGGACACGGGAGGTCAGTCCATGAACAGGACAACTACAAAGAAAAAGAAGGGAAAAGTTTAGTAACAGAAATCCAGGTGGTAAGGAAGTCAGGTAAATTTTAGAATAAAACAAACTGTCATTAATAAAAGGAGTTCAATAAAATATAGGGTAACCTCAAAAAAGCTTAATGTTATCTCCACATCAAAACAAGAAAAGAAATGTCCAAAAAGACTATGGAAATGTTAACACTTTGAACAAACTCACAAGAAAGAGCACACAAAAAATGTACTCAGTACAGAAAGGCATAAGAAACAAAGAAACCAGCAGCACCAGAAAAAAAAACACAACAAAACATCATTATTCCAACAATTAATCCATACCCAGTGTGGTGCGTAACAACAAAGTGTGGCACCAAAGCATCAGACTGAAAATTGCAAGCACCAGCTGCTCCTTGGAAACCCTATACAAGGTGGCTATGGGTTGGAATTGAGTCAACAGCACTTAACAACAACAACATCAATAATTACACTAAATGTCAGTGGATTGAATGCACCAGTCAAGAGGTAGAAAGTAGCAGAATGGCTAAAGAAAGCAGGATCCTTCAATATGTTGTCTTCAAGAGACATACCTAATGCACAAAGACAAAATTAGTTTAAAAAACAAAGAACAGAAAAAAGTATATCAAGCTAATTGCAATAAAAAATGCGGAGTGGCAATATTAATTTCAGACAAAATAAACTTAAAGCAAAATCTAGCGTAAGGGACAAAGCAGTTCATTAACTCATGGCTAAAGGGTCAATTGAACAAAAGGACATAACCATATTAAATATCTATGCTTCCAACAAAAAAGCCCCAAAATACATAAAGCAAACCCTAATAGAATTGAAGAAAGAAACAGATATCTCTATAATAATAGTTTGTAGTGGTTAAGAATCTGCCTGCAAACCTTAAGGTCAGCAGTTCGAAACTATCAGATGTTCCACAGGAGAAAGATGAGGCTTTGTGTTCCTGTAAAGATTAACACTCTCAGAAACGCTGTACAGGGTCGCTATGAGTCGGAACCAACTCCACGGCACATAACCACCAACCACCTTAATAATAGTGGGAGATTTTAATACACTACTTCTGAAAAATGACAGAACAACCAGAAAGAAGCTCAGCAGAGACAGCGAGGAACAAAACACAATTAATAGAGACAACACAATCAATGAAACACAATCAACACAGACAACACAATCAACCAACTTGATCTCATAAATTTGTACAGAACATTCAACCCAAAAGCAGGACAATACACATTCTTTTCCAGTGCACATGGAACATTCTCCAGAACAGATCATGTGTTAGGCCTTAAAGCAAATCTCTATAAAATTTAAAATATATATGTTACAAAGCATCTTCTCACACCAAAATGATATAAAATTAGAAATCAACAATAGGAAGATCAAGGAAACAAAATCATATACATGGAAACTGAGTAACATCCTCCTTAAAAGATACCGAGTAGTAGAACAAATAAAAAGCAAAAAATTTAAATTCCTAGAAACAAATGAGAATGACAACACAACACACATCAAAATCTTTGGGACACAGCAAAAGCAGTTCTGAGAGGACAATTTATTGCAATAAATGCACACATACAAAAAGTAGAAAGAACGAAAATCAACATCTAACACAATATCTCCATCAATTAGAACAGTAAAGTAAAGCTAGCCATCAGAAGAAAATAAATACTAAAAATTAGGGCAGAAATTACTGATATATATTTAAAAAAATAGAAAACATCAACACAAGAAAGCTGGTTCTATAAAAAGATTAATAAAATTGAGAAAAGAAAAGAGTTAGAAGACACAAATAAAACACATAAGAAACCACATGGATGATATTACAACAGAACCAATGGAAAGAAAGAGGATAGTAACATAGTACTAAGAAGAGTTGTACTCCAACAAATTTGAAACTCTAGAGGAAATGGATGCATTTTTAGAAAAACACAACCTACCTAAACTTACAGAGTGAAGTAGAAAACTTGAACAGACCTACAACAAAGGAAGAAATAGATAAGGTCATAAAAAACCTCCCAACCCAAAAAAGTTCAGGCCCAGATGACTTTATTGGTGAATTTTACCATACATTCAGAGAAGAGCTGACACTTATTCTACTCAAAAAATACCAGAATATAGAAAAGAGTAGGAAACTTCCTAATACATTTTATAAAACAAGCATAACCCTCACACCAAAACCAGGGAAGGACATCATCAAAAAAGAAAATTATAGACCAATATCCTTCATGAACATATATGCAAAAATTTTCAACAAAATCCTAATCAATAGAATACAATGACATATCAAAAAATAATATATCATGACTATTGGAATTAATAACAGGGATGTAAAATGGTTCAATATTAGAAAAAAAATCAATGTAACTCACCACATAAATTTTTAAAAGGACAAAAATTATATCGATTGATGCAGAAAAGGCATCTGAAAAAAATCCAACCATTCCTGATATAAATACTCAACACAGCAGGAATTAAAAGAAAAATTCCTCAACATAAATAAGAGCATATATCCAAAACAACAGCCAACATCACTTTCAATGGTGAGAAACTGTAAGCATTCCCTTTGCAAACAGAAACCAAACAAGGATAGATACCCTTTATCATTATTCCTATTCAATATTGTGTTGGAAGTCTTAGCCAGAGCTATAAGGCAAGAAAAGGAGATTAAAGGTATCCAAATTGGCAAAGAAAAAGTAAAACTCTCTATTTGCAGATGATATGTTCCTATACATAGAAAATCCCAAATATCTGGCAAAAAATTAAAACCACTGGAACTCATTGGAAGATTCAGCAAAGGGGCAAGATCAACATACAAAAATCAGTTGGATGCCAATACACTAAAAAGACAGCTCTGAAGAGGAAATAAGGAAAACAATACCATTCACAATAGCTACCCAAAGGATGAAATATTTAGGAATAAAACTAGAGAAACAAAAGACCTATATAAAGAAAACTACAAAACACTACTAAAGAAACCAAAAGAGATTTACAAAAATGAAAGAATATACTATGTTCATGGATTGGAAGATTTAACAGTGTGAAAATGTCAATACTACTCAAAGCAATCTACAAATATAACACAATCCCAATCCAAATTCCAACAACAATCTTTGAAGAAGAGATGGTAAAAGCGATCACGAACTTTATTTGGAAGGGAGAGAAGTCAGACAAGCAAAGCACTGCTTAAGAGAAAGAACAAAGTTGGAAGTCTCTCACTTCCTGACTTCAAAACTTACTACAGGGTTATGTAACACTGAGGATTAATGCGCTGAACTCCAAGGTCAATTTGAACCACAAGGTCAGTGGTTCAAGCTCACCAGTTGCTCCTTGGAAACCTTATTCCGAGTCATTATGAGTCAGAACCGACTCAACAGCACTTAACAACAACAACACAGTGGTCATAACAACCTGCTACTGGTACAATGAAAGACGAATAGATCGATGAAATAGAATTCAGAACCCAAAAGTAAATCCATCCATACACAGTCAACTGATCTTTGACAAAGAGCCAAAATACCTTAAATGGAGAAGCGATAGTCTCTTCAACAAATGGTGCTGGCAAAACTGGAAATCGATTTGCAAAAGAATGAAACAAGACCCAAATCTCACATAATATAAGAAGAAAGCTAGCTCAACATGGATTAAAGTTCTAAATGTAAATCCCAGAATTATAAAGATTATCAAAGAAAAAAAAAAAAACAGAGACAAATTTAAGGGCTCTAATGTATGGCATACACAAACTATCAAACATGGAAAAAAAAACACAAACAATAGAGAACAAAATGGATGACTAGAACATACTAAATAGTAGAAATTTATGTGCATCAAAAGATTTCACCAAGAAAGTAAAAAAGGAGCCCACAGAAAGGGAAAAAATTTTTTGCAACAACATATCAGACAAGGGACTGATCTCTAAAATTTATAGGAAAATACACTTTACCTACAAGACAAATAATTTACCTACTTTATCTTCAAGGAAAAGACAAATAATCCAGTTTAAAAATGGGCATAGGACATAAATAGACACTAAGGAAGACAGTCAGGCAACACACAAACATATTAAAAATGTTCATGATCATTAGCCATTTGTTGTTGTGAAGTGCCCTTGAGTCAGTTCCAACCCACAGCAACCCTGTATAGGGTTTCCACGGAGCAGGTGGTAAGCTTGAACTGCCAACCTTGTAGTTCAAACAGCTTTGCAGTCTGGCGCATTAACCCACAGCGCCACACCATGACTACTTTAGCCATTTGTTGTTGTTGTTAGGTGCCTTTTAGTTGGCACCAACTCATAGCAACCTTATGCACAGCAGAACGAAACATGTCCGATCCGGGGGCAACCTCACTACTGTTGCCACACTTGAGTCCATCGATGCTACCACCTGGCCAATCCATCTCGTTGGGGTTTTCCTCTTTTTCTCTGACCTTCCATCGTACCAAACATGATATCCTTTTCCAGCGACTGCACCCTCCTGACAATATGTCCTAAGTATGAGAGACGAAGTTTGGGCATCTTGGCCTCTAAGGAGCACTCTTGCTGCGCTTCTTCCAAAACAGATCTATTGGTTCTTTTGGCAGCCCATGGCACTTTTAGTATTCTCCTCCAATACCATATAACTCAAAGGCATCAATTCTTCTACGATCTTCCTTATTCACTGTCCAGCTTTCGCATGCAAATCAAAACAGTGAGGTATAATCTTACACCTGCAGTAATAGCGAAGTTAAAAAAAGCAAAGGACAACAAATGTTGGCAAGGGTATAGAGAGACTGGGACCTTCCTATATTGCTAGTGGGACAGCAAATTGGCTTAACCACTCTGGAAAATGGTATGGAATTTTCACAGAAAGTTGGATATAGAAATACCTTATGATACAGCCATTCCTCTACTTGGTATATATCCATAAGAAATACTAGTCATAATGCAAGTATTGTTCATTGCAATACTATTCACAATAGCAAAAAACTGGAGATAACTCAAGTGTCCATCAAAGGAAGAATGGATAAACAAACACTGGTACCTACACAAAAAGGAATGTTATGCTACCTTGAAGAGTAACAATGAAGCTGCAAAACGTCACATAACATGGATGACCCTTGAGGACATGATGCTGAGTGAAATTAAGTCTGGCCAAAAGGGCAGATATTACATAAGACCATTATTGTAAATACTTAAGAAAATATTTCCATATTAAAAGAATAATCATTTGATGATTACCAGGGGCAGGAGGGAGGAGATAGTAACATACATGTCAGGGGCTCAATGTATGATAACTCGGAGGACAGGGAGAGCAATAAATAGGAGGGGGAGGGCAATGCACAAGAAAGAGGAGGGGAATCAAGGCACAGTCTGAAGAGGGGAAATAATGCTAAGATGCTTGACTGTCTTATGAATATTAGTTTCCCTCGCCTACTATTTTAAAATAGACACTTGAGTCAGATAGAAAGGAATATCAGGAAATATGATCACAGAAAATTTGTAAGCCTGTCTTCGGCCTATAACTGACTGGAATACCTAAAAGGGGTTCTAGAACTTGCCTAGTGAAATAGACCTCTTGTGGAGTGCTTACAGTGTATAGGACCTTAGGTGGAATCCTGAGTCCCATATAGAACCTTCTGAGGTGGGACATTCCCACTAGAAAGGACAAGCAGACCAGCCTGGAACAGCTAGAACAACAGAAGACACATCTTAAAATAAAGGTCATCAGGAAAAAAAACAAAACAAAAATGGCAGCATGACTGGCTACTACATGAATAAGCAAGTTGTTCACCGGGAAGCCATCAAAGCAAGTTCCTTCAGGACAAAGTCCCCTCAAAGACTCAAAGACTGAAGCTCAAAGGGAACACATGAACAGGCATGTAAACTTGCTGGCAACCATATTGGTCTACTGGTGAGTGGAAGAGGGGGAAAGGCAGCAACGAAGAAATAGGCTGAGTTCAACCATGCTTCCTAGACTTCTGTTGACCGGGAGATGAGAGAGAAAAAAGGTAGGGTGGGTTGATCCGAAGTGTGGTGAGACCTACACTCAGGAATACCTGAGGCCATGGACAAGGACACAGTCACAGAGGGATAGAGCTGAGAGTGAAGCATCCAGCTGATACAAAGTGAGAAGAGATGCACAAGGACATCCAAACTTGCAGATAGTACCCATTTGACCTCGCCTCGACTAGATAATCAGAACTCAACTACAGAAAGATAAAAAAATAATTTAATAAAGGAAACGAATGTAAACTGATACAGTTTGATGAACTTGACCTATACTTATGGATGTAGTAGCTCAAAATATCAACCAAGAGGGAAGGAGTCTTCATATTAAGTATCAGTCCTATCCCCTCTATATACAAGGTAGATAGGGACAGGCAACTTAGACATTGGCTACCTAAAATTAGGAGGCGATAAAAGCACGAATGACTGGCTTACAAGTTTTCAAGAGGGAGGAAAAAAAGATATTGGAATTTTTGCACAAACTTTTTGAAGCTCCCTCATACAAACAACTCTTACAAATAACTAACAACAGACAATTCAATTTTTTAAAAGAACAGGATTGGTAAGACAATTCTCAAAAGAATATATACAGATAGCCCTGATTTCCTTTTCAGAGCTGTCTTTATTAGTGTAGAGGAATCCAACTAATCTTTTTATACTAATCCTGTACCTTGCCACTTTGCTGAATCTTTCAACAAGTTCTAATAATTTTCTTTCTGAATCTCTGGAATTTTCTATGTATAGGTTTATATCATCTGTACATAGAGAGAATTTTAGGTTTATATCATCTGTACATAGAGAGAATTTTACTTCTTTGCCAATTTAGTTGCTTTTAATTTTCCCTTTTTTGCCTTACACCTCTGGCTAAGACTTCCAAAACAATAATGAATAAAAGTGATAATAAAGGACATTCTTGTTATAGGTCTTGTGCCGCAGATTTGCCTAATGTAATGCGTCATTTGATTTCTTGACAGCTGCTTCTGTGAGTGTTGACTGTGCATACAAGAAAAATAAGGTCTTTGAAAACTTCAATCTTTTCTCCCTTTATCATGATGTCATTTATTGGTCCAGTTGTGAGAATTTTTGTTTCTTTTGTATTGAGGTACAATCCATACAAAAGGCTGTAGTCCTTGCTCTTCATCAATAAGTATTTTAAATCCTCTTTCAACAAAGCAAGGTTGTATTATGCTCACATTGCAGGTTGTTAATGTGTCTTCCTCCAATCTTGATGACATGTTCTCCTTCATATAATCCAACTATTGCAAAAGGAGTCCTGGTGCCGCGCTGTGGGACAGTGCACTGGGCTTCAAGGTCAGTTTTAATCACAACGTTAGTGGTTCAACTTCACCAGCTGCTACTCAGAAACCTTATACAGGGTCGCTAGGAGTCAGAACCTACTCAACAGCACTTAACAACAATTATAATAATCCAGCTATTATCATTGTAATTACCATAAAATTAAGAATATTCAATATACAGAAATAAGAATATCCTGAAATTAAAAATAATTTTCCAGATGAATAAATTACCATAAGGAAAAAAAAAAAAACAATTTCAAACAACATGAAAGTTGGTACTCTATTTCCACTAACACCAAAAAAAAAGGTAACATAGGAAATGAAGAAATATATTATTTTTAGTACACTGAATCCTAAACTCCATTAGTAAATAAAATAACCAGGTGAATTTAAAACCCAAAAGACAAAATTCATCTTAAAAATATAAGGGGGAGGGTCAGAGAAAAAGAGGAAGACCCCCAATGAGATGGATTGACCAAGTGGCAGCATCCATGGACTCAAGCGTAACAACAGTAGTGAGGTTGGCCCAGGATCGGGCAGTGTTTCGTTCTGCTGTGCATAGAGTCACTATGGGTCAGTACTGACTCAATCGCACCTAACAACAACAACATACATGAATGAGATTAAACATAAATAAGAAAATATCTACTAACCTTTATTTCCTAACATCACAGCAAGATGTAAAGGAGTGTTACCTATAAATAAAAAAGAAAAAATTTAATTAGTAAGTGTAAGAAAATCTATTTAAATGTAGTTTCAACTACTTCAGACATGCCAATGACAGAGTTAAAATAAAATTAATGTGACTGCAAAATATACTCTTACGTGGCAAATTATAAGTTAGAGGATGCCACGTTTTCTAAACATAATGTACTCTATTCCTCCTGCACTTGAAAAAAGCCACTCACTTTGCGTTTGAGATTTCTTTTCTAAACAGACTTCACAGATTCATTTTGTTGCTAACTTCTCTGCCACAGCATTCTTTGTTGCTTTAACACACAATTTAAATACCTATTATGGGGTAAGCCTTGTTTTGTTAAGTGCTGTTAAGTCAGATCTGACTCATGGAAACACAGTATGCGGTTTTTGAGGAGTGGCTGATGGGTCTGAACCACAGAACCTTGTGGTTCAAACCAATTTTGTGACTCTGAGCTTATCCTACAACCCCACAGGGATATTATTCCTCTAGTTCACTGCCTTCCAGCCCATTCTGACTTCATAACAATCCTACAGAACAGAGTATAACTGTCTTATAGGGTTTCAATTACCAGCAATCTTTATAAAAGCTAACTGCCACTTCTTTTCCCCATAGAGTGGTTGGTGGGTTTGAACCATCAACCTTTCAGTTACTGACCACTGCTCTTAACATGTCTTAGAACTTAGTAAAATTCAATCTCAGCATTGAAGTTGTTCAGAAGCCTTGTTAGAGACTGATACAAAACAAAGTTATAATAATTATTAACTAGGAGCTCTGGTAGCGTAGTGGTTACGAATCGGGCTATGAACCTTAAGGTTAGCGGTTCGAAACTACCAGCCGCTCCGCGGGAGAAAGATGAGGCTTTCTACTCCCGTAAGGATTTGCACCCTCGGAAACCCTGTACAGGGTCGCTATGGGTCGGAACCGACTCGACGGCACTTAACAACAACAACAACAAGAGAGCAAATGGTACATTCAACATAGTGTATGGAGCACAGAGCACATTTTGCCTATACAGGTAAAGTTAAATATTTAAGGATGGTCTACACTATAAGGAATTTTGCAGAATGAATTCAAAATTTATATACAAGCAAAGCAAAACTGACAAGCATTCCAGCATTTGAGTGGGTGGTGTGGCATTTGGATGGGTGGTGTGGGGTGGGATAATAGTGGCACCGCAATTCTAAAATCACATTCAAATGTATTTGAGCAGCTTCTCCCACCAGGAAATAACAAGTAAAATGATTATTTATTAAGCATTTGTCAAACTCAAAAAACTGTATGATACAAAAAGTGAACTCTAATGTAATAATTTATCAAAATCCATATAAATGTACAAAACAAATTGTGAATACTAAAATAAACAAAAGAACAAGGGGATGGCTAAGCAGTTTAAAATGAAGAAAATATGCCAGGGTTGTATCCTTTTACTCAAGGTCAGTGGTTCAAGTTCACCAGCCACTTCTCAGAAACCCTGTACAGGGTTGCTATGGGTCAGAACTGACTCAACATTAACTTAACAACAACTACAATTCAATCTGTATGCTGATCAAATAATCCAAGAAACTGTACTATATGATTAAATGAAGCAAAAGGATTGGAGGAACACTCACTAATAAATTGCCATATGCAGATGACATAACCTTGTTTGTTAAAAATAAAAAAGATGTAAAGCAATTGCTGATGAAGATCAAAGACTACAGCCTTTATCCCTGGATAAGGATATCATGCTTGGTAAAGGGTCAGTAAAAAAGAAGAAAAGTCTCTATGGGTTATACAGAGGCTGCAACAATGGACTCGAACATATCAATAACTGTGAGGTTGGCGACAATTTTTATAATAGAAAATGCTTCATTCTATTATACACTGGGTTGCTATGTCAGAACCAATTCTGTGGCACTTAACAACAACAATGCAAACTATGGACTTTAGTCAATAACAGTACCAATACTGGTTAAACAATTGTAAAAAATGTGCTACAAAAATATTAGAGATAATAGGAGAAAAGATGTGGAGGGAGAAGGGGATTTGGGAACTGTGTACCATCTGACATACCTACAGTTGCTCTGAAGAATAAATCTGTTTTTTTTTTTAAATGTTATGAGCTTGTATAAGAATGATAAAGAGAGAACAAACAAGATGGCGGATAGGGTAAAAGTGCAATGAGGAGCTCCATCAGCAACAACACAGAATACCAGACCAAGCAAGCTCAGGAGATGGTGCCAGAACTCTGAACCACATATAAAGGAATATTTAGAAGGTTGGAAGGCTTACAGCTAGGGGAATTTGTAGCAGAAGCAAGAAATCCAATGTTTTCTAATTCAAGATGCTCAGCTGGTCCTGGAGCCGGCATCTTGGGCGAGACCAAGCAGGGGAAGGATCAGAGCAACCACGACCCCTCACAGAACCGCAGAGATGAAGGTGTGGACACTCTTTATTTTTTTGTATCTGTTCATTGTTCTCTCGCTGGCTGTGCACCTCCATTCAGGTGACTTAGAGGGGGTGCTGGAGCGAGTGAACACTCCACACTGACCCCCCGAGGGTTAACTAACTACACATGTTCACAGATCTCCTTAAAACTTAAAGGGACAGTTTCCACTTAAAACCAAACGGCAGTGCAAAATGGCCCTGGCTGGCCCTGAACTGTTTATTGCTGGGAAAAAGACATGAATGGGTTTGTAGAGAGGGACCCGCAGACTAAAAAGAAATAGGCTGAAAATAAAATCCTGAGTTACATCACAATGACCAACAGTGGCATCTTGAAATTTCTCAGGAAGAAGAATGAAAAGGGAAACCCATTTCCTGATCACATCTACCCAGAGGCAATCAGAAAGCATAAAAAATACCAAAATACACACCCATTTAAGTATTACGGCCACAGATAACTCCTGAATATGCCCAAAAACCAGAAACAGATGACCATATCAGCACATGTCCAGAAATGAGATAAAGTGATGAGGCAAATGAGCTGGAAGCCCACCTATACTCCATACTAGAAGATGGGTGGTGGTGGTGGTGGTTATGTGTCGTGGAGTCGGTTCCAACTCATAGCGACCCTGTACGGGGTTTCCGAGACTATAAATCTTTATGGGAGCAAAAAGCCTCATCTTTCTCCCACATTACAGCTGGTAGTTTCAAACTGCTGACCTTGTGGTTCACAGCTCGATTCGTAACCACTATGCTACCAGAGCTCCTTGGAAGATGGGTAGGCTTTGGAAATTCCAGAGAAGGAATTCAGAAAAATAATTATAAAATGTATCAAAACACTATACAATAGAGTTGAGAAAAATAAGAAAGAAGTCAGGGGAGTGATAAATGAAGAATCAAATAAAATAGACACAGCATTGGAAACAATTCAAAACCTATAGAAAGGGGTCCAAATAATTAATAGTAGAATATCAGAAATGGACAATACACTGAAAGGGCAAAGGAGTAGAATCAAGGAGTTAAAAACCAGAACTAGTAAGCTAAAAGATAAATCTCTCAACACTACTTAGAAGAGAAAGCACAAAAAAGGATAAAAAAATCTGAAGAAGATCTAAGATTCATATTGGACAGCATGAAGAGGAGTAAGAATTATCAGCATTCTAGAACAGGAAGAATCACACAAGTCCACAGAGGAGATAGTTGAAGAGATGCTGGAAGAAAAATTTCCTAACATCCTAAAAAGGGAAAAAATGAGCATTCAAGAAGCTCAACAAACCCCAGGAAGGATAGACCCTAAAAGACAATCACCAAGACATATAATAATCAAGCTCTCCAAAATAAAAGACAAGGACAGAATCCTGAAAGCAGCTAAGGAAAAGAGAAGTGTAACATACAAAAGCAAACAAATCAGATTAAGCTCAGATTTCTCAGCAGAAACCATGCAAGCAAGAAGGCAATGGGAAGATATATATTAAAAACCCTGAAAGAAAAAAAAAACTTCCGACCAAGAATCCTCTACCAAGCAAAGCTCTCAATCAAATATGATGGTGTAATCAAAACATTCCAGGATAAACAGAAGTTAAGGGATTTTGCCAAAGCCAACCCTACTCTGAAAAACATCCTAAAGGAAGTTCTGTGGACTGAGAACCAATAAGAACAGACAACAATCAGAGAATGTGGCAGCATCACCCTGAACTCAATCGACAAATGAAAGAGTCAAGAACAGAATAAAATTGTAAGAACAGAGGATCTGGGAGGTCAGTCTATGATCAAAACAATTACAAGGTGAAAGGTAAACACAGAGGAACAAAGATCCAGGTGGTGAGAAGTTCAGGTAGATTACATGATAAAATAGACTGTCTTAAATGGAGGAAGAATTAATAGAATATAAAGTAATCCACAACAATGGGGTTGGGATAGGGGGTTTAGTTTGGGTGTTGGGGAGGGCAATCCAAGAAAGGAAAGGAGGCGGAAGAACAAGATAGATAGGGGAACACTGAGACAGGTTTACATGGCCTAAGTGGGACAGAGGTAAATATTGATGCGTGCTCACTCTTGGAACAACAGAGCTCTGTGATATGGGCATCTAGGCATAGCTTGAAGAGGGGAAATAATACTAAAATCCTTGACTGTCTTATGAACATTGGTTTCCCTTGCCTACTATTGCAAAATAGACACTTGAGTGGGACAGAAAGGAATGTTGGGAAACAAGATTATAGAAAATTTGTAAGCCCGTCTTTAGCCTATAACTGATGAATACCTAAAAGGGATTCTAGAACTTACCTAGTGAAATAGGAGCCTTTTCAGAGTATGGGACCTCAGATGGAATCCTGAGTCCTATCCAGAACCTTATGAGGTGGGACATTCCCACTAGCAAGGACAAGCAGACCAGCCTGGAACAGCTAGAGCAACAGAAGATATATTTTCAAAGAAAGATCATCAGGAAAAGCCCAAAACAAAAATGTCAGAATGACTGGCTACTACAACAATAAGCAAGCTGTTCTCCGGGAAGCCATCAAGGCAAGCAATCACGTTCCTTCAGGACAAACTCTTCTCTAAGACTGAAACTCAATGGGAACACATGAACAGGCATGTATGCTTGCTGGCAACCACATTCGTCTACTGGTGAGAAATGCAGCAATGGAAGAGGGAGAAAGGCAGCAATGAAGAAATGGGCTGAGTTCAACCACGGTCCATTGACCCCCACTGACCTGGAGATGAGAGAGAGAAGAGGAAGGGCTGGTTTGTCCAAAGTGTGGTGAGATCTTGGGACACTTGAGCTCATGGACAAGGACACAACCACAGAGGGCTAGAGCTGAGAGTGAAGCTTCCAGCTGATATGAAGTGAGGGGAGATGCACAAGAACACCCAAAACCATTTGACCTAGCCTTGATGGCTTGATAATCAGAACTCGACTAAAGATTTAAAAAAAAAAAAA